>NC_058339.1:37449474-37752504 GCF_905475395.1 Chrysoperla carnea
CATATGTGATAGCTAGCGAAAAACTGACATCACAGCTGAAAAGAATGACCCAAAATGAGTTGGTTTCAAAAAAAATTCCAAGAAGATCGGATATCAATTGCCTGTGTTATCAAAAAATCGAATTTTTGAACTTTATGACGTCATCAGAATCCAAAAAATTTAATTTTGCTCTATCACATCCAAATTTTATCCAATTTTGATAAACCAAGTATGTAATCCTACTAAATTTGGGCCATACTTTTCAAATTTTTGTCAAAATTAACCTAGCTCTATTAGGTTTTGACTATTTTACCATAACTTACCATACGGCTTCATATAGTGCGACAAACTTATTGATTTTTAAAGCATATGTTTCACACAAAAGTTGTATCTTTTCAAAACAAAAATTAATAACTAATATATATCTAAAGTGATTTTTATTTTCGATACCTACATTTTAAAGTTAGTCAGCATTCACTACTTTAGGGTCACATATTCAAATCTCACCTGTTATTTTTAACCTGCTAAGTTTGACTGCTATGGGTTTCTGTCTGTCTGTGTGTCATTCTGTGGCATCGTGGCGCCTGAACTGGCGAACCGATTTGGATTTTTTTATTTCGTTTGAACGGTAATTTTACTGGGGCGTGTATTTAGCTATGTTTCAAAGGCGAGTTCAGAATTCCGTACCCGGAATAAGTAAAAACTAGGGGATGATCCTCAAAATTGTTCAGTTTTCAAAAGGCCATAAAGAAAAAGGTAATTTATAGTAGAGTGTTCTTAGATATGTTTCAAGTGCAAGTTTTATGTTTCAAGTGCGGATTCCGACTCGAAAATTCACTCAAGGGTTTTTTAATTGTGTAAATTTCAGTTGTTTAAATTTTGTACCTCACGCGAAATATGTTTGGTAAATGGGAGTGTATTCCTTGTACAAATCTTTAAAGTTGATTTGCATTTATGAAGCTTCACGACCATTTATTGTTTTTAAAATGTGTTTCTAATTAAAGACGAGGGGAAGCCTTATTCTGTTTGAATAAAATAATTTTAATGATTATAAATAAATAGCCTAATTTTATACCTCTACACTTTTTAGGGTATAAAAGCGTCTGTCGATAGTTTATCTATTCCAATATTAGCGACAAGAAATAAATCCAAGCTAACAATACAGACTTCACAAAAGACATTTCACTTTTTTTTGTTGCTTCACATCAGATTTTTCTCTTTGAGACTGTTTATAACAGTGAAATTGTCTAATGTGGGATAAGTTGTTTTATGATTTTTCGACAGGTTTTTTGTCTCTTTTTTATGTAGGTATTTGTATATGAAAGGATACATACATAGCTATTCATAGAGTGAAGAATGAATCAAAAGATTTGTTGAAACATGACAAGTTAAATATATGAGAAATTACATTATGATTATATTATCGTATGTAGTATATGTTTGAAAATTTGTATACCTGTATGGGGTTACAGATATGCATTTAAATTAATTTTAAATTCAATTCTACTTACGAATATGTAATACAAGGAAAGTTTTGTTTTGAAACAATTTTCTTCAAGTCATATAATTATAAATTTGGATTTTTGTTTTGTATAGTCGAATATGGAAGCCTGAATGGCTCATTATAAATTTATGAGAAAGTGGCGCTACTAGAAGCTTATTTTTTAAATGTTTACTACCCACAAGTATAAAACCAACTTTTGAAAAAGTCACTAGTTCATTTTCAACAAGTGCACTCGTGACTTGTGGTATTACTGTGACAACGTCATAATAAACACTAAATAATACTTTTAATGGTTAGAAATTAGAAATGTGCAGGTGCAAAATAAAAACATAAACAATTAAAGCATAATATTTTTTAAATAATACTAAGAAAATTTTTTAACTAACTAAATAAGACAAATTATCGTATATATTACTTTGGGTACACAAACAACCAATAACCCTTGGAAAGTGGCGTCATTTAAAGACGTCAAATGGTCGCTGTTATTTCTTCTCCATATTCCAGCATTAAAATGTAAGAGCAAGTTCTTACAAATTAAATCCGGACATACAATTATTAATAATTCGAGACAGTTTCGGAGTGTCTAATTAAAGGATAGTTATCACTGATTGACATCTTCAAAAAGGTTCGTTTCCATAATGCCACAAGTCACAAGTGCACTTGTTGAAAGTGAACAAGAGACTTTTTTAAAAGTTGGATTTATACTTGTGGATAGTACACTTTTTAAAAATAAGCTAGTGTAGCACCACTTTCTATTAAATTGACAGTGAGCCATTCAGGCTTCCGTAGTTGAATACTCCCTTCCAATTCCTCTTTTTCAAAACAAGTAATTTTAATAATATTTTTCACTAAATTGTAACCCTGGGCAACCAATAGAAAATTCATGCAAATAAAACTCAAAATAACACTTTAGCAATTTCTTTAGATGTTTTAACCACTGAATAAAGCTTTAGCAAGTCAACATCAATATGGATGTGTAGAATTAGATTTAATGGTGGTATATTAATTTTCAACTAATTATACTTTTTTCTGGATAAATATTTAGAAATCAAAGAAGCTAAGACAAATCTTTATTCACAAATATATTTAAACACCCGAGAAAACAAAGAATAGTTTGAAAAATTTATGTTTCTCAGATCGTTCCTGATATTGAACTTATGATATTCCATATTCATATGCGACTTATTCGAACGCGGCTTTTCTTGATTGAAGGTATTCTTGAAAATAGATAATGTTAACAGTAAGAGAGCGTAGATCGGAGTCAATTATCTTTTTAATAGAGTATAAAAAAACGTAGATATTCATCAATTTTAAGCTGGTGAGACAATTAAAACTTTTCCGTACCCAGAAAACGCAGGTCTCTCAATAACATACTTCCTCAGTGCTTTTAGAATATACCTTACAAAGTACATTCACACAAATTTTCGACTTGTTGCAAATGAGTCCAAAAATGTACTATAAGTTTATACCGGTGAGTATTATGATTGTGACAAATGATCTATTCTTTGTGCAACGCTTAAAGTAAATCATGTTTGAAAATTCGAAACAAAGATACGATACATTAGATTGTGTATGAGACAATCGTTTTTTTTTAAATCGTTCATTTACCATTTTTTGTTTACGAGATAATATCCAAGTTTCCCTTAATTTATCTTCTAAAAATCTGTAAAAAAATGAAAAACACACGCTGTTGGAAACAAATTTATTTTATTTTTATTTTTTCTCGAAACATAAAAAAAGATATTTGATAGGTAAACGATCTTACAGTATGTGGTTTGACACATCTAAACATATGCCACTTTTTTCCCTAAACATTTATTTAACTGAAAGTGCCACAGATGTGATACTAAACCTAGACCACTAGTAATAAAGCAGCATCTCGATCAGTTTAAATCTTAATCTCAGGAATCTTAACCTTAATTTCGTTTTTTTATCTCGTGCATCTTAACCGAGTTTAAGAGTGGAGTAATTTTCAAAATATCGAAAATTTAGTTTATTTATTTTGCTTTCGATGTTTCGAAAACCAAGGCAGATATCGAACAATTTTATAATTTTTGTTCGTCTACATTCAAGAAGTTATAACAAAATTTGTCATCAAAGTTGAAAATAAGCTACGAATAATTTCAACCCTAAGTCTAACCTTCCTTGGCGCTGGTACTACCTTAATTGATAAATAAAATTTTTCACATATAATGGAAAATTTTTATGTACGATGGAAAATTCTTCGGTGAAAATTTGACTCCACACGTTAATCTACACACCTATGGAAATAATTTTACTATCTAGGTTTAGTGAAGACATTCATAGTTTTTCGAACTAAACAGATACCGAAAGTTGAACCTTTTTTTGCTCCAAAATGTGTATAGAAATTTATTAGAAGATTTTAAACATGGGAATAAAAGCAAACCATCGAGTTGTTCTAGGTACATGCGTTCGTGATATATTGACATATAAACTTAGTTGTCTGACAGTATTGTATATAACTTTAGTTGTAAAGTTTGTAACAAAAACTTTATTCTGGTGTATAGTTTTTTTTTTTTTTTTTTTTTTTTGTTATTCCAACACCAGTTTTCATTCGTTATTAGTATTATTATTATTATATTCACATAAATAAAATTGGATAAAAATTAGGTAAATTTTTGGGCGATCGTTAAGGAAATTGAAAAATAAAATATTTTATCCATCTAGTTTCCTTTATCTATCACATATTTTTCTTAAAACTAAATCAATAAATAATAAAATTATCTTCTGTTTTTTTATATTCTGTTCGTTTTTGTTGTTTGTTTGTTATTCGGTTAGGGTATTTGATATGCATTTGGGAATTATCGTACACAATTCATTGTGTATGAACATCCTTAAAAAACATCGATCCATCAATTGGTTTAAGTTTGACAAAGATATATTTCATCTAACGGAAGGCAGTTTTTCTATTTTATCCCTATATATTATAAATTTAAAAATAAGTTTGTTTGTTTGTTAGTAACGCTTTCACGTAAATCTACTGAATGGATTTTACTTAAACTTACAATAATATACCTAGCTCTTTCACCAGAATAAAATCTATATTAATTATATAGATCTTATTATTATCTAGCATATTATATAATTTTTAAGATATATTAAAAAAATTATAATTAAATTTAGTCGGACATTTTACTGCGCCATCTATGAGCATCTTTTTGAACGTAAACATGTAAATAATGTAAAAAAGTCAGCTCATCGCCATATGTTCTTATATATGAATTACCATTATTTTACATATAAAAAAAATTGAAAACTATTCATATATTTTATCTATGTAAAGCTATCCCTGTCCCTTATTTAGAGTGTTATGGAAGGGGTATGAGTGAACGCAAGATAGATGAAGGCAATAAGATGGTGCTATTTACCAGTCTTTTATCAAGCTAGTTGTAAAATAATTAAAAAAATATATTTATTAATATATAATAGGGACATTTATAAAAAAAAAAAATTACATTGAATCTTGGGACAGTTATCAAAAAAAACATACAATTGAATGTCAAATTTTGAAAAAATAGTTATCTCATATCACCTTACATTTTTTTCTTATTCAACATTGACAACAACACTTTGGTTTGATATTACCACACCATCGCCATGATGGATTTGATCCAAACAATTACCTCAGATGTTGACCCACTTTCAATCGTTTGACGCTCAGTCCATGTACTTAATGATCTAAGGAACCTACAATCATTACAATTTTTTCAACACATTAGAAAAACGCACAAATTTACAATTATTGCATAGGTATTGAAATTATTAGATATGTTTAATTATTTGACAAAAGTATTTATACAGAAATGAAGCTTCAAAAAAATTGTTTTTCCTATCAATTTTATCCATTAAATATTACGGTTCAGTTCACAGTTAATATATTATATTATTTATTAAATTTACTTTTAAACAATATTGGGTGTGGTATGACGTCATACCTATAATGTATATAATTTTGTGAAATGTACGATGTGCGTTGAACAACTTTCAACAACTCGATGAAAATAATTGTTTTCCACTTTTAATAGAGGGAAAAAGTCAATAACAAAATACTGATTACCAGTTTTTAGAGACTTGGTGTGTATGTTCTTTATGACTAGAAAACTTTTTAATTTATTCGAAAACAAAACAATATTAACAATCAGTCTTTAACCCACTTGTA
Source organism: Chrysoperla carnea (assembly GCF_905475395.1). Lineage (NCBI taxonomy): Eukaryota > Metazoa > Arthropoda > Insecta > Neuroptera > Chrysopidae > Chrysoperla > Chrysoperla carnea. The sequence continues at coordinate 37,455,138 of NC_058339.1, forward strand.
TTCTCATAGAGTACCCTTTCAATGCAAATACTTTCTAGTAAATAGCAGAATACGATTGATTTTAGCAACTATATCTTAACCTACAGTCGTTTTTTTAACGAGCAGTCCGTTAGTAATAATCATAATAATTTTAGGCTGACGACAAGTTAACATATAACAATTTTAGTTAATGTTTTTAAACACACAAAGGAAGGAAATATCGTTTTATCATAATGGTATATCGGTCGAATAAGTAAGAGCTGGCTGGGCTGACTGGCTAGTTGGTTGCTCACACTTACACTTCCACTTCTACTCTTGTAAAGTTATTTTGATATTAATTTCAATGAATATATAAAATAATATTTACATTTTACTGCCAATAAATTAATTTTATGGACAGATGTGATGGTTGTTTATTTTATTATTATGTTTCTATTTTCGAGAATATGGAATTTCCTGTGTAGATTTGTTTTTCCTTTGGGTTTAAACATAAGTTTTCGTATCTTTTTATACCATGTATATGAAATATTCCAAGGTATACTAAGTTTAGTCCCAAGTTTGTAACGCTTAAAAATATTGATACTAGGAACAAAATTTTGATATATGTGTTCATAAAATCACCTTAGTCCATTTCCGGTTGTCTGCCTGTCGTCTGTCTGTCATCTGTCTGTCTGCGTCTGTCTGTAGCCTGTCTGTACGTCTGTCATCACGATTACTCAAAAACGATACAAGATGAAATTTTAATAGCGTGCTTTTGTTTGAAACATTTTTTCGTAAACATCACTGTTTACCCGTGATAGTGCAAATTATTCGCAAATTGTATGATATGTATTATACGGGAACATCAGTTATATATGTGTGAGATGTATGAATGTGTAATGTGACAGAGTAATCAACACTGTCTACACATGGTATTTCAATAATTAACTCAGTCAATTGTTTGTTTTCACTTGTTAGGTTTAGATCCAGACCTCGTATTCATTTCCGATTTGACTGGGAGTTTGAGAGCACCTAACAAGTTTTTTCTCCACAAAATAAATATTAATTTTTTTTGCAAAAAATATCCTCTAAACTTGTGTATCATTTCTTGTAACACACATTATAAAGTTAACCGAATTTGTATTGTTTCGAAAAGAGTTAAATGCCATCAGAAAACCAAATTAAATATCAATTTTTACAATAAATAAAGAAGAATTTCAAAAATTATTGTGGACTGACCTAGAAAATTGGCCAAACTTTACGACATTGACGGCTCTACGTCTTTTGTGCTGTCTCCGCGAAATTCTACAAAGAAAAAAATATAAAGATTTTAAATATGCTTATTCAATGTGTTCGGAATATTATTCGTTAAGTAAAAGTTTAATGAGATGAAAAGTTTGCATCAACTTTGACGCAAATAATATAAGTGGTAGTGTCTTCAGTAAGGAAAGTGTTTTAAAACAGGAAAAGTGTAAAATTATCATTTTTACTTAAAATTATTGATTCATAAAAATACTTTTGAACAGTTTTTAATTAATTTTCTTAAAGTGTAAGTATTTTAAAATATGATTTACAATGTCACCATAAAACTGACACTCACCCATAATATACCGTGAGCCCATAATGAAGCAAAAATTGTTTTTGTCTGATGAGGATTGATAAGGATACATCTAGTAACTAATAAAATTTAAGTAATAACCTTATTTCGAGTCTTTTGTCTGTCTAATCTAATAAAAGAAACATATTGGAAATGGAGGGCAAATGAAGAAAAGATACCAATTTTTCGAAATTCATCGATAGTTTCAAACAGTTTGTCAGTTTTTTTTACGTTTTGTCTCGTCAATCTATGTTAATTTTAAATGTTAATTTCCTTTATTAACAAAATTTACATAATAGGTTGACGGTTTATATAATGAAGTAAAAGAATAAAGTATTAAAATATTTTCTAATGAGTTCAACTTTCGTTTTTAAAATCAAAAACTTTTTTAATTCTTTAAATACACATCACAATTTATACATTCGCTTTTAAACAAATGAAAACGAATGATGAAAACGACTGACAACACAAAATAAGTTTTAATTAGAAAAACGATTTTAATTGAAGTTTTTAATCTTTATTATTATACGAATTTATTTTTCTACAGTTATTGATATGATGTGTTAAATTGTTTTTGTTTTCAAATGCCGTGATTTAAATCATATTAATATTAATTTTATAGTTCAAGAACATTCAAATGCCGGTTGTCGATATTCTAATCTAGACTCAGTCAGTACCTACCTATTATTATTGCGGTTTTTTAAAAGAGATTAACGAGACTCCCCCCTCTTAAGGATTTTATTGAAATTCGGCTATCACCGTTTATTTAAAGTTTAATATTCTCATTTAACTTTTGTTGTCGTAGGTATTATTTAAAAATTAACAAAAAATCATAATAATGAACCACATGAACTTTCGAAATATCGACTGAGAATAAAAGAAAATTTTCAATATTTTGAAAATTTCCCATATATCGAAAAATTTTCGTCTTAGATCGTCAAGATATAACATAATTCACTATCAAAATTGAAAAAATATATTTTTTTATTTGTTTTCCTGAAATGGCTGGATTCAACACGCTCATACATCCTTAAGGTAATACGAGCACCAATTCAATTTTAGACTTACGGCTGAAATTATTTGTACCTTATTTTCAACTTTCATGATAAATTTTGTTATAACTTCATGAATGTAGACGCTAAATAAGAATACAATTTTTCGATATCTGCCTTGGTTTTTGAAATATTGAGAGCTAAATAATTTTTACAAAAAATTTCAATTTTCGATATTTTGAAAATCACTCCAGATATCGACAAATTTTATTCCTACTTTTCGTCTTTTATTGCTAAGTTATAACAAACATAATTAACCATCAAAATTGAAAATATATATCTTTTAAATTTGTGTCCCCACTACCGTAGTCATACATCCTTAATTAGACGGACACAACGGGTTGGAGAAATCTATTAAAACATATCGTCCATCTACCGTTTTACCATAAAACGAATGTTCAATATGGCTATACTTTTGAAGTCATTTATTTAAATAATCGGGAAACCCCCCTAAAATTATCAAAACTAATTTAGACTTACTCCAACTTCATATAAAAAAAAATTAATACTTTTATCCAAAATTGCCTTGGCGCTCGTACATCCTTAATACTCATTAAAAATTGTTAAATAATTAATATTTTTTAAATGAACACATAATAGAAGTAGTTTTAATCTGTTACATTAGAAATATAGTTATTTATTAGAATCGTTTCTGTTGAAAAATTATGCGTTTGTCCTTTAAATTAGTTTCTGCAGTAAAAAAATCGGTATTTCACAAAATAGATTTTTAGATAATCAAACAGAAAAGTTCACCATTTCATTGTTTATTTTATCGATCCTTATTTCTCAGGCTTATGATATATTTTTTAATTTTGCTTGCCTTAACTTTAATTGCGTAACTAACCTAACATTTTACATTCAAGTCTTAGCAGTTTACGTTAACTCTTGGACTATATTTTGAAAATACGATGAATTAATTTTATGTACTTATATTTAATAAATTTTTTATAAAATCCAATTTTGATTTGATAAAAATCTAATTTTTCTTTCCTATTATAAAATTAATAAGGTAGTGGTATCAGAGGTTTATTTCGACACGTATTTGAAATCTCCAAACAATTTTCGTTATAGTTTTAATCATAAAAATAATTACTAATTTTGAAATGAAAAGCAAAATATCAAATTTTTGGATAAATTTACACGCCACTTTGCATGTTTTTAAGAAATTTATTTAAAAAAGAACCATGTTTTATGAAGCATTGAAAATTTTTTTTTTTTTTATATATATAAATAAAAACAAGTAAACAATACGTCATTAACTCTAATGTATTGAAGCGATGATTGTTTTTATGAAATAAATTTACAAGAGCATGGTAAATATTTTTTAAGGTCGTACAAGTTCGTGGCATATATTGTAACAAAAGAAAAAATTGTATTGTTTAGATTTAAAATGGTATATTTCATGCGAATATGTTGTGATAACGATTAAATCCAAAGAATAAGGTACCTGTTTGCCTTTTTATATGAAGAATCTACCTGAGAAAATAATTTGTATTAATCCAATTAATCTGCAGATAGATGACAAAATTTCTATCGGAAAACAAAAAATGCGTTGTTATAGAAGATAACAAGTCAAAAATATAGTGTTTTATGTTTACGGCTAATCAATGGCAAAGTTAGCCAATGCAAATAAATTAAATGGAAAAGTTGTAGATCTCAAGAAAATCTATAATCGATTGACGTTCCATCATTTTTGACAATCAAGTTTTGCCCATGATACTCACTGACATTGGAACTTTCTATAGGTCCAATCGGACTTATACGGACTAAAATCGATCCAAATATTGCGAAATCTCAGAAACTCTGCATCCAATCATTAATTTAACCTCATTTTTATGCTTTTTGGATCCAAATGACCCCATTCACCGAGGTTCATCAAATTCCAAAACAAAAATTTTTTTGCGATTTTCTCGATTTTATCAAAGGCGTGCCCCATAAAAAAAATTGCAAAAAAAATCAGACGTTCAAATTAAGACGTTTCCCCAACATACCACTTGTGAGAAGATAGCAGAATAATTAAAATTCTCTGCAAATATTATAAACCACATAAAGTTAATAGTACAAGATCCGAATTAAGGTCGACCTTCACCCATCTGTTTACCGAATGAAAGTTATTTTTTATGAAATGTAAAATATTTACAAATATCCCTGTTGTGGGTTGCCCTAAAAAATATGGTCCAGACAACTTTTAATAGAAACATCAAAACTTGGAAAGCTTGTAAACTCAATCAAAATCATATCACCGTATTTGCAATAAAATTATCTTTATTTATATATGTGAGGCAATGAATTAACAGATGAACGTAATTACTATTCACAACTTGTATAAATGCGAAAATAGTGAACGAAAAGAGGCAGACAGCATAGCTGCTGCATATTGTTTATGGCTTTTACTTTCGAGTAGATCAATATTCGTTAGATATGTAAGTCAGTGAAAAATTTCAAAAAATTTTACTCTTGATATTTTTACTAAAAGTAGTCTGGACCACATTTTTTTAGGCAGCCCATTGCAGGGATATTTGTTAACATTTTATATTTCATAAAAAATAACTTTCATTCGGTAAAGAGATGGGTGAAGGTCGATCCTAATTGGGATCTTAGACTATAACAAAACCTTGGTAACATTACAAACATGCAACCGTTGATCTATATTTCTGTATAAAATTATTAACAAGGGTTTCCCATATAAGAAATTCACATCCCCTTTTAAATCCCTTATAGGGGATGAATTTCCAAAAATCCCTTCTTAGTGCTCACTTACGTCATTCAAGGAACGTGTGTACAAAATTTCGGGCTTCTAGACCCAGCGGTTTGAGGTGTGCGTTGATCGATCAGTCAGCTTGATACGAGCCTTCGCCTTAGGTATGTTTTACTGTCATTGAACCAGCGAATATGTAGTCTCCGCTTACGGGTTTTTCACAAATAAGATTTTTTCCAAAGGTCAGAAAGTTTGTCTCTCACTTAACATCTGTCAAGGGGAGAAGATTTTTTGTAAGGACGCGTACTCCTTGGTAGTTGCCAATGCTTGACCGTAAAGCTTCAGTATTTGGAATAGCCATCGAGACGCTAACGAAAATCGAACTTTTGTCGAATCATTCTGTACATTTTTCTTTTACATCCATAAACTTTTTTTTTATTACATTATTGAACTTTTTGGTTCAAATAAAATTACCTACCGTACTCTGAAGGAGCATACTAAATTTAATGTCCGAACGTAGGATATGGGTATGGTAGTATATAGAATATAAAATTTTATTCTGAAATATTTTAGTAATGAAATGATTGAGGATTTATTTTTCATTTCTTATCTTTTTCTCTGTTGTATATAATAAACCTTTTATACATGGTAGTAATATTTGTGTAAGGGAAAGTTTGTTGAGATTTTCCCTTGGGTATTAAACAGTCCAGTTGTGAGAGAAGTACTTTATATGTTAGATTGATATTTTATGTAATATTGTTTGAACTAATTATATTATTCTAGTATCTATATGGATTTTTATGTACCTATAAAAAGGCCTTTTCTAAAATGTGAAACAAGTTATCAAAAATATATAACAAAGGTATTTTAAGGTGTTACAGAGACAAGTCGTAAAAGAGAAAACAATTATAGAAATTTTGTTTTGAATCTGGCAGAAACAAACTGGCGAAAGGTTTTATAGTTACTTAATGTAACAGTAATTAAATCTTTTGAATGTTGATTGAAAGATTTTTGATTGACAGACATAATTTATTTCTTGATTTATATAAATTTGAAGTTTGGGACCGCAATTTAATCGCCAGCACTCGCGCTATGAGTATTTGGCTCACGCTCGATTCAAAACATAAATATTATTTTTTTTTCAATTGGTACATGTGGTTGAAACTTGTTTTATCTTCATATAATTTTTTTGGTTCGAAATACGAATTTTTCAATCAATTTACAGTTTTATAAAATGTTTTTTTTTTTTTTTGTTTGTTCAAGCTCATTAAGAAACTGTGGTCTTTTTTTCAAAAGGCGCATATAATTGTATCATATAAATTATACACTTCGCATAATTTCGGGCCTATCCGTATACTTACGGTAGATTGAGTGTTTAGTATTCTATTCGCTGATCACGAATTTATTTGTATAATAATAAACAAATGTCAATATTTCTTTGATTGAAATATTAGTGATAATAATTAATAATTAATTTGAATAAGTTTAATAAATGTTTAATAAATTATAACTTTGAATGCATTGTTATTTTGAACATATAGCCTTTAATATTCATAATTCAATAATTCAATAAATATGAACATTATAATTGATGAATATATAATAAATTTCTATAATTTAACTAAAATTAATCATTTTCTCATTGTGAAATTGTTGCAAACTCTTACAAACTCATCGATAATGAAGAATCTACAATTTTTAATTATCTATACAACATTTAAATAAACGGTCCGAAACATCGGACAAGACTTTATTATATTATAAAATTGATATATTATTCTTCATTTATTATTTTGGGTAGGGTTGATTTCATCACTTTGGACGATTTCATCCCTCTCCAGCTCCATGGCTCCAGGGGGAGGGGTCCCAGAGGGGAGTTATATTAAATCTAGGACCTTGTTGACATAAACCCAGATACGAAGTTTCACTGCTGTCCTCTGAGCCTCTCTCTAGAAAATCTCATTCTCCTGTATTTGGAAAGGTTTTTCCTAGGGTGTGGGCCTTCTCGAATTTTCCCGGATATGTGGCTTATACCAATCCTAGGAACACCTTACGGTCTAGCCAAGTTTAATCGAAATCGTTAGAACCGTTTGAGAAAACCCCAAAAATCCTGTTTTGGCTTAGAGTAAAGTACCCTTGAAAAAAGTCCTAGGGAAAAAATGAAAATCGTCTGGAATTATGACCAAACTGAACCTATGTACCGAGTTTGAGAAAAATCGGTTAAAAATTGAAGGCTCCAATTTGGTAACAGACATACCGACATACCGACGGACGCAACATTTTTTAAAAACCACCTTTTTTGGAATCAAGGACCCTCAAACGTGTATTTCCGTTGAAACCCCGATATCGATTTTTTTTCGATCGCAATACTTTATTATATTTATAATATAATAAAGTAAAAATAAATTTAAATAAAATTATGTATTAATTTTATATAAAATCATGAGGTTATGATTTAGAAATTTGAAGAATACTTTGCGCGTGAAATATTTGATGCATGCGCGGTACGGGCTAACGGGGGTTAAAAAGTTTCACGCGGCACGGGCTAACGGGGGTTAAAAAGTTTCATTGCGATAGTGATACAGAACGTCATACCGAGAATGTTCTTCAAGAATCAAAAAACGTATTTAATGAGCGTATTATTGTAACCTGGGAATGATTATGGAAAGCCTTATGTAAGTTACCTTCCAAGTTTAAAATGGAAACCCGCTTTTTTATTGCTATCATTCTGGTAAAAGACATTTTATTCGAACCATTTTTCCATAAGCCGAATATTTATGGCAGAAATCAAATTCAAAATTCAATCTATATAAATAAAAGGAACAGATGGTTATTTTGGTGGTGATAAGTCATTTTCATGACAAGGTCATTCTTAAGTAATTTCCTACGAGGAATCTAACGGGGACCTTAATTCGAATCTTACTTACTTTTGAATGTTTGTGTGTATGTATTTAATTAAATCAGTTGCAGTAGGACAGGATATCAATAATAAAACAATATCAATTATTAAAACCATGAAATTACATTTTTATGGGTCAGTAAGAAAGATCTTATTTAATAAATCAATCACATAAATATTTTATTTTTTATTTGCCATTGTCAAAATATAAAATAATAAATATATTTAATGAATTATGATTTGTGTGTAAAATATTTAATTAATTGATGACGCATTCATCTATAGCTGACCAACTAGTCGGTTTATCGATTGAAAATTAATAAGCAATATTGCTTTAAAAAAAAATTAAAAAAGCATTAAATGATTCAAAAAATTGATTAAAAATACAGAAAGTTACAGAAAAATTAGTTAGTCGATGGAAATACGATCGCATGCTGCACGGAAAGAAAGCTTTATCAGTAGCTTACTGAATGTTTTGTGTAATTTGATTCAAAGACAAAAAAATTAAAACTTAGAGCAGAACACTTCGAGATGCAAAGGCTTAACTTTGACAGATTTAAAGTTAGTCTACCGTCAATGATCAGCAGTTTTTCTCCTCCTTTAATTTATCTTTTACTATGACCGTATAGTCTTGCAGTACTATATCGTACCGGTACCGGTGATCACTTCACTAAACATGGGCCTTTCTTAATTCAGGGGTAGTTTAATTTCAAGTGTTTTTTTCTATACTTAATTTTTATTAAATTTTATTGGAAAATTTAATATTTCAATAGGGTCTGGTTTAAAAAACGCATTTTTCACATACAGATTATTACATGGGTATGTTATTATGTGAATAATATTTTAATATTAATTGAATTAACTAAAAATTTGGAAAACGCGTTTTGACGTGTTGTTTTTATTATCATGTTGTTATTGTTCAAAATTAAATTAAAATTTTTTTTGATAAATATTTAAAAAATACAGTTGATGGAACAGAACACTGATCAAAAACCTTACTTTACTAATTAATTAATTTATTTTTTCTTCTGTTTTAGGTGAGTTACTCTAAGGATTTTATGCGGCCTATTTCCATATTGTAAGTACAAATTTTATAAAAATCTCAAGACTTTGCCTGTAATAAATGCCCATATAACCTTGAAAGACCTTTATACCTTTAACCTTTAAAAAGTTTTTTTTTTTGTTAATTTTATGTAAGGTCGCTTTTAACGTCTCGGTCATTAGCGACCGAGATTTATACATTATTTACATGTGTTATTATTCATACAAAATGTGTTCATACAATTAAGTTTCTGTCTAATTTAAAGTTTTATATTACGTTTCTTGGACTCTTAATTAAGTTTTCTTTTCATAATATTGATTCAGACAAATCGATGTTCAATAATTTATTCCTACATTCCTCATTTACCTCGAAAACAGGTATGTACCGAGGATATATTTTTGAAGTTTTTAGTTGATAGAAAAACTATAGATAGGAACTAGATAGGAACTAAAGTGAATGAATTTATTTTGGTTGTCAATATTATCCAATTTTCAAGCTTATTTTCACCCCCCCTTAAAATTTTCAGAATTGATTTAGACTTAGTTCAACTTCATATAAAAAAAATTAAACCTTTTATTCAAAATTTCCCTGGCACTTGTACATCTTTAAATAATGATTTTTTACTACCACTACGAAACAAAAGTATTGCTTGTTTTAAAATCGAAATGATTCCATGCACTCAATAAAAGGATTACTGAAGATCTGCAAACCTGCTCCACATTGTACAATTATACGCTTACATTAATTTATTACAAAACAAAAAAACAGTTATGAATCATTTGTAAAAGAATAATAATTAGTAACATAATCATCGTGTTTTTTCTTTGAACAATGGTATATATGGAATGATGAATGGTAGAAATAAAATAAATGTTTTTTTTCGAATTTAAGGGTCTATAATATAATATTTACGTGACCTGTGCCTCGTAACGAAGATAGGATATCTACGTACCCCTACATACATTATTACTATTATTATATTTGTATATTGTTTTATAATAAATACAAATTATATTAACGGATATCATTGAATACAAAGATAGATACAGAAACAATGGTGTGTTCTTTTATTTTTAATTCTTTTTGTTGTTATTAAATATTTATAGACTCACACTCTAGCTGAACTGAGCAGAGCTAACAACTCACCCGAAGACAGTAATTATTTAAAATCATTTTTATTTAAAATTAAAATACTCTATAAATATTTAATCATCATAAAAGCCGTTTTTAACATGAAAAATATATATTTAGGGTTCAGTAGATAGATTGTTTTTGAATATAGTCATACATATATCTAATCTTCTTCATTCTATATATTACATTTTTCCTTCTTGTTTCTGAAGACATCTTATGGTTTCGCGTCAGCAACATGCTATGAATATAGCTACAGATTTTACACCGTAACCTAGGATATTAAAACTTTTTTCAATCGAAAAAAGGACACCTATGTAATAATAATTAAAACTGTACAATTAACAATTAACTAAGCGATTCTGATATGTGGTAACTTCTGATTTCTGTTCATAGATGGCTTTTTATATTTGTCTGTTTTATTATAGCTTTCTTCATACTAAAGTTATTTAAAGAAATTTTAACACTGTTATTCCAAAGTTTTAAGTTTTCACTTCCGTCGACAGTCCCCATGACTGACTATCTTTTTTTTACTTCACCTTTTTTAAGCTTGGTGTGTAGACTGACTGCCTGATTTTCATTACCAAGATATTTGAGAGGATATCTGTGTTGATTAAGTAATTGATTATTACTTAAAACTACGTAAGCAGTTCGGTATTGCATACTAGGTAGGATTTATTAATCTACACCCCACTCCCCCATAAAACCTAAAATTTAATGACACCGATCATAAAAACAGGTATCTTATAACACTAACTTTTATGAAACCAAAATTTCCAAACTATATGTAATTTCAAGCTAAACTTTCTAGATTTAATCATTCCATAGCTATATTGATTGTTTAATTAAATACTTAAGGGGCACGATTTGTCCTTTCATCAAGACTAATGAAACACAATAAAACTTTAGTGTTTATGGGCAGCTTAAATTAAAATAAGTCATAGGCATGCATATTGGGCGACCGGACACTACAATAAAATCTTGCACATTAAAAAACTTTTGCAAGGGCTACTTCTGCAACTTTTCTGTAGAAAAACTTGTGCTATTTTGGGCAGATATATAATTTCTGACAAACCACTGTAACTGTGGTAACTTTTTTATCTACATTGACCGGAGACTTTTCCTGCCAAATACATGAATTACGTGTACATTTTCATAATATTTTGAGATATTAAATATGGGAACTAAATAATCGATTGTCCTCATTAACTTACTCTGCTGGAATTTTTGGTATTTAATAGTTTAACTACCCATTAAATGCTTTCAAATTTTTTTGGATTTAATATAATTCGTGCAATAGGAAAATCTATTCACTTTTCCCTGTTTATAAACTACTTACACAGAAAACATTAATTTTTACCTTTTTCATATATGAATTTTGATAATTATTAAATCTCCCATACTCAATTTCATTTGAAGTAAATTACCGGAACTTAAAAACAGAAAAACAATACAATTTTTCAAAATATGTTTGTGAATAATAACAGAAATACTAATTAACAATATCCGTGTAATTATGAATAAAAAAGTGATGAGTTATGTTTAAAAGAAGAAGTCGATGACGTGAATATTATGTTTAATTTAATTAATAAGTAATTAAAAATTCATGAACGTTTGTTAATTATACATAATTAATATGATGATGAGATATTATATGAGATAGATGGTAGATCAAATATGTATATGAATTGAATATGTTTGCGACTCATTTGGATTCGAAGTTGAGATTGAATGAAAACAATGCGTATATATAAAGGATATAAATGTTGAATGTTCCTGTGTTTATCTTAACAAATATATACGTCATTTCCTTTATTATTATTATTAACTCTATCTTACCACCAAATTATAAGGTGTTCCAAGTCTTTTTCTAGTACATACTAATACAATATAGTTCACAATACTTTTATTTTAATGTTATTCTGTTATAGATTATAAAACTTGACTGTGGTTAAAACTTGAAGGGTCTGTATTGTAATCTGACGGTATCGCACACTGTGCACTGCTTATATAGTTACAATCAATTGTTACCGTACAGTCTACCAAATTCTAGAACTGTCACGTATGTTCTATTGCATATATTTTACTTGTATATGGTTTCTATCTAAGTAATATAAAACGATATTGTTTATTTCTTTTTAGAATTGTCTAGAATTCTAGTGTTGAATGAATATATCGTCGGGTTGTTTATAACTACGGATTATTTATATTGTCGGGTTAGTTGTTAACACGACAATAGAATAGTTTAAATTTGAAAGTATGATCTAGTTGGCCTTCATTTAAGGCTTATCTCGAGAAAAAAACGCATCGGGCCTTGTTTGAAAAACAATGATGCAATGTTACTTTTTTTTCAATACTCTCAATTTCTATGATCACAACATTCTATACTGTCTACAAACAGTCATTGTTTTAACGTTATTTGATGAGGACCTGCTGTTTTAACTTTGACCACCCTGTATACATTCAGTGTGTTTTAATATTATGATAGATATCTTTCTAATATTATGATATTTCTTAGAAATGAATATTATAGGAATAATGTCTAAAGGTTAGTTCACTCTATTATTTACTGTCGCTAAGAAGTGAAAGAGAAGATGAGTGCTTTCTCAGATCTCAAGCGGAAATTTGATGTAGTGATGAGTCGCATATAAAATGACTAATCAATGGGTTTTATCGCACAATATTAGTTAACGGATTGGAATATATGTTAACTGTGTTTTTAAGGCTTGCGAGTCAGTTTTTGTTGGCATCCTATTTCTATCATAAGAACGTAGGACGTATTTGAGCTTGCTCTAACGTTCAGCCACTTTGCTGAACTATGGTTCCCATCATAAGATTAAAATTTACCAGAATCTCAACTACATTGAACTTTGTTTAACAGTTTTTTTTGTTCTCTGTAATATTTTGTTTTGTGAGAAATTGATAAAATGTTGATCACGTCTACTTCAGAAGCACCACCTATTTTATTGAGCCAGGCGACCGACCGTTTATTTTTTTGACCGGTAAATTTAACGAATAATCTATGGTGAAAGATACGTAATATATACTAACCTTTAGAAGTATATCTGTATCTGTAAAGAAGTTTTAATCTATCAAATACAATAAAGCAATGTTTAATATGAGGAGTTAAAATTCAATCAAAACTCAATATCTGAATATTAATAATATAAAATACATTTATATTATTTAATATTGAAATTCAAAGAAATTGATTTTTAATTAATAAGAAACTAATTTTACATTAAATAATATATAAAATTTTTAGAATTATAATAAACAATAGTTAATTGTTAGAAACATATTTGAATTAGCTTGTCAGTTTATGTTAATATTTACCTACAATATATTTATGGCATTTAAACGGAAGAATATAAATTTTCAAGAAATTTTTGGATACATTAATACCATATACAAACTATTTATAATGGTTAAATTCAAGTAACCAAAACTAACCAAAATGCTATTGATTTTATGAAAGCCAAATGAAAAAGGACAATATATCATGTATGAACTAAATCACATCATCCGAGATTCTGTAAGGTTAGGTTAGGCTAGGTTATATTTGCTGCCCACGAAGGACACACGCTATAGAGTCCATTGTGATACCATATATGTGTTTTACCACCTTTCTGCTGATAATTTCATTTATCAGCTCCTCAATTTCAGAGGCTGAGTGCACCTCCTTCATGCAAATACCATGCACTACACTAGCCCATCACAACTTTTAATTAAATTAATTTTGTTGCGACGCCGGAATGGTACCCGCTACCCTAAGCATACCGCGGACGAAATTGGTTACGCCTTAACCAACTGAGCTGATAGGGACTAATGTCACAAAAAAATAAGGTTGATGGTGTCGGTGCGCACTGAGCAGTATTTTATTTTATTTGGGAATCTCAGAACCATTTTCTCACTTTGGTTTCAAAACCTGTTAATCTCTTTTAACCCTCCACCTTGAAATATTACCATGTTAGGCAAAACTAACGATTTTAACGTTACCCCTCTCAATCGTAACACTCTTTTTGTTGTCTGTTCCATGTATACCATGTTCTTATGGTTGACTTGGTACTTTTTCAATTATGTCATGGCTGCCTTGTCTTTCTTTTAGCTCTTTTGTTGTGATTTTTATTGTTTTATCACTTTTTTGCATAATTTCCTCAATAGTGTCTTTTAATGATTTCAATGTAGATATGGATGAATCTTTAATCTTCAATCAATTCTCTTCTACTACCAGCCGCCGCCCTTTTCCCTTATCGTCGCGTATTCAAAAAAGAGAAGCTTCCTCACCAATAAGTCAAAAATGATATTGTTTGGGTGTATATACATCTAATAAGATTCATTATTATGATTCTAAAAAATCAATAGCTTCACAATAGCACGTGTTTAATGTTATGTGTACAGTGTTGCTTAAATAGGTACACACATTACAATATTTTATTATATTTATAATGAATTTTCCCATACAACCGCAGTAATCAGAACAAATTCACTGGAACACCTATGGTTTTTATTCAGTCCCTTCTGAAATACTGATCAACCCACCCGTTCATTAAAAAAATTATATTTCTTCAACGGAAACGTCCATTGCTTTCTAACTAACCAAGGTTTTTAAAATGTTTTTAAACTTTAAATTATAATTTCTAAGATATTAATTTGCATATTTATGAGCTGTAACTGATCGTTGATGGTTTTATAGAAACAAAACCAATGTAGAGCACAAACAGAAGAGTTTTTAATGATTCGAAAAGTGTTTTTTTTATAGTTATTTGTGGTACGGATCACTAATCACAAGAAAGAATATCATCTTTATATATTATAAGATAAGGGTAAGTAATTATTGAATTTTCAAAATTATATTAAAATTGGCAACGATTCAAAATATACTTTTTGCTCTCTTTTCTCATCTTTTTCATAAACTATGAAAAGTATATAGACGAATAAATTAGAATTATTTAACCCGAACAGTAAAGTAACGATGAGTTTATAAACATGTTGGAGACAAACTATAAAATCTATAGATACTTGTCGTGTCTGCCCATGCAGAGCTTACACAATAACTCAAAGTCGAAAAACACAGTTTACAATAGGTTTCAATTAAATTCGAAAATTGTTAGTTTTATACCATGTAGGAAATATATCAAGGTATCAAAAACGAAAAGAGATATCAAGCTGAAATTTTTAAAGCGGGCCTAGGAGGTAAAAAGTGAGGTTGAGTTTGTAAATGAGTCACAAAGGACAATTGGGTCTTGGATCCAAATGACCCACCTTATAAACCGTTAGAAACAGAACAAAAGTTTGAATGTAAAAAAAGTTCCTTAGAAAAAAATAAACGATTTTTGCTTGAAGCATTTTTTTCGTAATCATCACTGTATATCCGTGAGGGCACAAATTAGGACAAAACTTTGTTGCCCATTTTCTCCAAAACTATAAAAAATAGAAAATTGAAAATTTGTATAGTAGCTTCATTCAACCAATGGTCATATGAAACATTGTCGTTAAACCAGAAAAAATTCCAGAAAATACTTTCTAGAATTTTTAAAAATCAAATAAATAGCGACTGGAAGGCTCTCTGTTCGTTTTTGAGTTATCGTGCTGACAGATAGACTGGCAGACAGACGGACAATCGAAAATGGTCACTTGGATGATTTTATGAACACCTATACCAAAAATTTGTTCGTAACATCAATATTTTTAACCGTTTCAAACTTGAGACTGAACTTAGTATACGTCGATATATTTCACATCTTCATGTTATAATAAAGGATTCAATAATTATTTAGAATATTTTTGCCTAAAATATCAAGTTGAAAGGAAGGAAGGGAAATGATATTTTTGAAACGTGAAGAATTTTACTTATGTACTTGTAGCAAGAAAATTTTTTGGCGCAATGAATTGTTTTTTAATCACAAAAAAATCTTTTTTGGAATATTCTTGAGCCAAGAGCTAACGACTTTTCTGTTATTTAATATAATTTTACTTTACAATTTACTTGACAATTTCTTCATCTCTGTCGAAACGGATTTAGGAGAAGTTTTTACACTGCAAGCAAAACATTCGCGGTCTTAAAGGTAGTGCATTCAGAGCAATCAAAACTAGCAATTTTTTGAAAGAAATATTTATGTGAAAGTATAGACCACGCGGTTATTACAGGATACTGGTTGGGCGGCAGGCATGCTGAACGCCTGGGTATGGCAGTGTATCACGACTACTGCAGGAGCTGTCACAATGGAAAGGAGGAGGAGACAATGCCTCGTCTTCTGTGTCACTGCCCAGCTCTTGCCATGAGGAGATGGACTTACTTGAGCCGTCCGCTTTTTGACGACCTCTTCGACCTAAAGTCCGTCGACGTCAAAGGTCTCTTGCTGTTTTTAAAAAGCTAACAATGGTTCATGGAGCAGAAAATAAGTTGACAGATTTTCAACTTTACTTCCAACAAATATTTAATGAAATATAGTTTTTATTTAAAAACTTCATACTGCACAAAATAAAGGCATCCGGAAAACAAAACTCATTCTCTCTTTCATGGTTAAATTAAACGGTAAACATAACAAACACACCATTGTTTTTGTCTCTAAATAATATTCAGTTTTGTATAAAGAAGAGTGCTATATCACTGTTATAAAAATGTCAATGTTAATTAATAATTTTTTTATGTTTTTCTCTTTCTTTAATGTTAAATTAGTCATTAAAATATCATTCATTAAAATTAAACAATAGACTTGATTTTTGTTGGATGGTTAGTTACATAAAAATTTTAAAAATTATTATCTGAAACTGTTTTGCAATAGGGAAACAATTGATGTTTTTTTTTTTCGAAATGAAATATCATCTATTGTGTTTTTATTTACCGTTGTTTTTGTAACTAATTGAATAGAAAAATACATTTTTTTTAAACTGTCCAATTGACATATTTTATAAGAATGTAGTAAACGTTTATAACAAATCAGTACAATTAAAAATAAAGCCGTTTAAAAACATTTAATAAGTTTACACTGGCAGATAGTAAAATATTTTTAGAAAACACGCATTTGTCGAGGATATCTTATATTTTGTAAATTTAACTTGTTATTATGTTAGAGCTTTATTGCATCACTTGCAAAAAACATCTGTACTACGAACGTTAGAAATGAATCGAATCAAATTTTCGATTCTAGTTAATTACTTCGAACTCTTTAAAAAAGACAAATTTCTGAAGAATGTAACCTGAATTATTTACTAGTTCTCAAACCAAATATCCGTGATGATACCTGCGCCCAGCGGCGAATTTAGGCATGGGCAAGATGGGTGACAGATGGCCAGGGCTACAGATTCTGGAGAAATAAAACTTTCTTTTATATTGCCATCTATATACTAGCTTACTAAGGTGCTGTGTATCACCTTTGTAACAAGTTATCAACTACATCAGTCTACATTTGTTTACTTCTCGGGAAACTTTGCAAAATATTAGATGAAAGTTCTTCTACTACTAAGAAAAATACCCCTTCGAATTCGACGATGACTGTGAGGTTTGATAATTTTTACAATGAGGTTATGTTATAGATACGTAAGAAGTTACTTCGAATAAATCTTCCCCTGAAAAGCCATAGCAGTGCAAATAATCGAGAATCAGAGTCAAGGTATTCACTGCGAAGATTTAAAAAATTTTCTCGGTAAAGGGGTGGAAATTTTTGTTCTTTTTCTTTGATCTATCTTTGACCTTTGTTAAAGTCCTTGAATTGTAAATACTCATATTCGCTTTCAAGTTTGGATTTGAGGCTCTTATTCGAAATGAAAAGTTGAAATTCACGTCACTAGAATAATAAAGAATCTAGAGTATCATTTCCTACAATTTATTCCTATCATGAAAATAACTGTATACACGAGCGAAGGTTTCTCTACAAACGATATTCTAATAAAGTCATTACCATCAATATTTCATATCGAATCACTTAGAAAACTTACCATGAATATATAAAAGTTGTTTAAATTGTCATTAAGTTAACATTATCGTTTATAAGCGATTTATAAGGAAAATCAACCGTGTCTTCATTCTCTCCTACCACCATAATCTCCTAATATAGGTAGATTTATATTACTTACATAATTTTTCACTTTACCGGGTACCGCCTACGAGAAGAAAAATTCCCTTTATATGAAAACTAAACTGTTTTTTTTGTATAAAAAAAGTTTTCATGACACAAAAATAGTTGTAAAGCATGTATTTTCTGGACACTAAAGGATGTTGTTCTACTTTTTCCTAATAAAAGTTAGTAGCTCCTCTAGGTTTTATGGAAAGGGAATTTTATTTTGAGTCTTTAAGTCTAGTTTTAGTATTCTTAACGAAATAAGTTTTTTTTCCAGTTTTAACTTTTTTACTAAGTAGAAGAATACACTTTGCTTTTATAATTGCAATTTTTACGGAATCCTAAAAGAAAGTTATACAAACAATATTGGTATTAAGTTATAAAAAAATATCATCGATATATTTTTAGGAAAAATAATTTTTTTTATCTAAAAGTTTTATAGGAAAAATGTTTATATAGGAAAACTCATGTTATGAACAGTAGTTGTTTATTAGTTGATCACACAAAGCGTTTCTGGATCTTCTCCATTACTAGTTTACTAGCCCAGCGTACATATATTTACTATAAATAAAGTAGAAGCTTCATCGTTTCAAATTTATATCATGCATACAGCTAAATAAGTGGTTATCAACAAATTTGTTGCTTATTACATTATAGCTAATTAATTATATAGAAATTAGTAATTTAGAGAAATAAAATAGAAAAATATATCATGAAGAAGCATACACTTGAGACTTTATACGCCAGGCCGAGCCAAAAAAAAATTCGTTGAATTTACTAAATCTGATAATTTGAAAGTTGGTTATAATAGTTGTGTACACACATACTGCGGTCAGTCAGCGAACGATAGACCAGAGGTCAGATATATGCTATCGAACCCGTTAAGTTTTACGTGATACTAAAATGAATTTACTAAAACTGAAATTTGTTGCATATTGCATATAAATAACGGTTATGATTGTCAGTCAATTAAACGTTAGAACAAGACTGGTCATTCAGCCCTTATTTATGAACAATAGATTCATCATATTCATTTATGATTTCCGTGGTATTTAAATTAATCTTATCTATTTATTGTTCATAAATAAGGGCTGACTGACCAGCTCTGTTCTAATGTTTAATTGAATGACTGTCATAACTGTTATCTATAAGCAATATACAATCTGTATAACAATTTTCAGCTTTAGTAAATTCGTTTTCGTTTCGGGTTCGATAGTATATATCTGACCCCCGTTCTTTCGTTCGCTTGACTGACCGCAGTATGTGTGTGTACACAACTACTATAACCAAACCTCAAATGATCTGCTTTAGTAAATTCAACGAATTGTTTTAGCCTGGATCTTCCATTATATGCAATATTTTGTTTTTGAATGTTAGAAGTCGTATATAGGAATGTTTGGTAACCACTGTTTTAAATAAAAGCCACCAAGATAATATTTTACATATAAATATATTTAATAAACATAACTAAAATATAACCTTTGTATAAATTTTGTTAAACATATAAACCATGTACATTTTCTACATTATCTATTATACAAAGCTTTCTATATTGTACATAAAAGCTATGTGCTTTCTTATTTTGATTCAACCAGAAAAATGATATTCGAGTGATGTTATTTACCTATTTATTAATTAATATAAAACTAGTTGAGATGCCTGTAGTTCTATTTACAATCAAAAATGAAGAACGTAGACATTTTTTTAAACATGATAAAAGGTACGTGACACGAAACTGATATTCACCGGTACATAACTGATATTCATCGGTACAAGGTTGTTTCAATGCATCGAGCATAATCCCTACGATTACGATTTCAGTTTGAAAGTATCCTTCCAAATTAAAATATGATGGACGAAGTGCGAAAAGTAAATATATATTGAAGAATTTAAAACGACGACTGTCGAACACTACCACGAGCTTTACACTGAAAAAACAATTCTTAATACCAACCGATATGAGGTCGTCTGAACCTCATCGCGAGATCATATGTGGTGAATGGTGCCATGAATGTGTAAAACCACCATACGGAGTCGAGTGATGAAGTTGACACAAATACATGAGTTGTTTGTATGAAAGTTATATACTACCTAACAAATTTCAAATATTGTTGTTTTGAATAATATTAATATTATACAAAATACTGATGTGATTGCTACAACTACACGAGCAGGTAAGAAAAATATAAGGTTTATACTTGCCAATGGGTACTATTGCCAAGTATACCATACGACAATATGGATACTATTGATTTTAGAGATTTCTAAAGTACGTTTTCTTAACAACTACTATTTTAAAGTCTGTGGTATTTTCTTACGTATTTACTGCACTATTTGCATTTGCGAATAAAATACATGTATAAACTTTGCTAGTAGTTTTGTTAAACGAAGCGTCATGGCAATTCAGCCGAAAATCTTTCAGCGATTATGCATAACGGAAGTGTTTTGTAAAACAACTGACAGCTTTTTAAAAAAAACTGACTCGGCAATCCATCTGCGACTATATATTTTCATCCTCGATCCTGATTATAAAGAGAAAGTTTAATATTTTTCAAGAAACTTCTGCCGGCAATTATTTTTTACAAAAAATACCAAAGGAGAAAATAAGAGAAATAAAAATTTTGCTTAAAAGGAGTATATTTTCTTTCTTTATTCCGAAGCATGCCGTATCTGTAATATGATATGCGAACCATAATTACTATAATGAATTTCCATCCATCAATCATGAATATATAGGAATGTTTTTCATTACATTGCTTGTCTCACTCACGTTGAAAGTATATTATTATATTTTCTTGTTCTTGTGTGATATTATATACTTTTTTTTAATATATCAAGCAACTCCATCAAACTTTAAGTGACAATAAAAATACATCCATAAAAATATTTGGACATATAACATAACATATCACATATATAACATATTATATTGGAGATATCTAATATCTACATAAACTTTTACACCGATTTATCATCATACTATGTACACTTTGAAGCATAAAAATTAAAGCGACCTTGAAAAAAAACATCAAAGGTTTTAACGTGGGTTTTAAGGTGGATCATAAGAAATTTGTGCGTTGTTTATCATTTTTAAAGTGACTGATTGAATTATAAAAATATATTCTGCTATGGTTCAATTATCAGCAGAGTAATTCTCGATTTCCTAATAAATGTTTTATAATGGACTGCAGAAAGCTGTCTCACTTTTTATACCATGTTTATGAAATATACCAAGGTATACAAAGTTTAGTCCCAAGTTTGTAACGCTTAAAAATATTGATGCTATGCACAAAATTTTGGTATAGGTGTTCATAAAATCACCTAATTAGTCCATTTCCGGTTGTCTGTCTGTCTGTCGTCTGTCTGTCCGTCTGCCATCACGATTACTCAAAAACGAAAAGTGAAACAACTCTGACAGAACAGTTTGCTACATTAGCTTGGCTGACACCGACTTTAAAAATAACAATAATTTTAACTACATTATATTATCGTTATTTTTTTACTTTTTAGTGCATATTAATTTGTTTTGGAAAAGTTTTTCTTTTGAAATCGGTTTTCTTTTTGTTAAAAGTTTTTTTTATTTTGTGATTTTTAGTGAATCTGAAGTTCACTAACTAATTTGTCACTAAAAAAAGAATTATCGAATTCGGTTGGCGTGATATTGAGTTATTCGTCCTCTTGTCGTGCATACTTAATGCAAATTTAAGACTTTTATGGTTTTCTCATGGATGCCGTTGTCAGAACTTCAGAACTGGATCCAAATAAAATGGAACGACACGGGAAGCACCAGCTTTCATATAGATAAAGAATCATCAAAATGGGGTTACCAAGTCAAAAGTTCTGAAGTAGTACACAAAAAAAAAAAAAAACAAAACAAAACAAAACAAAACAAAAAAACCTCTTCCGATAACATCCTCCGTTTTTGTTTGAAGTCGGTTAAAAAAATAAGAACATAATGATTCTCAATAACACTTTGCATTGTCCAATGAAACTGACATCAAAGTTGCTCAAAATTTTTTAGCTTGACTATACGTTGGTGAATATCATAATATATTATACTATTAACAATTTTTTTCCTTTTCACTTGACAGACATTTATAAATTAATACCTACCACCCAGGAAAAACGTATTAGTTGTATATATATCTAGATAATTTGATTTTCAGTGTTTTCTATGTTTTTGTGTTTATGTGGGGATATTACGTAAGGGAAAATTTGTAGAAAAATCATATTATATCCTTTAATTATATTAATGGTTATATGTATTATATTATTTATACACAAAAGTGCATTATTTTGTAACAAAGTATATTAAATCTTACTTAATATAATAAAAACTTTAATGGAACATGGATGTTTAAACAAGTCGGGGGTTGTGGATTACCTACATTAAGGAGGGAATGAAGTTTTATATTGCATTATTTATGGATTTTTTGAGGTTTATATTATATACAAAAACTATTATAAACTTTTCTAGAATATGGTGTGTAATTACAATATTTCCAGTATAAATATGGCTATATTATAAAAGTGTATGCATGGTCTGCTCGTGTGTGGAACACTAAAAGCCGAATAAATCTCTCCATATAATTTTTGCATTTGTAATCCAATAACCCATGAATAAAACAAGTGAAAAGAAACAATTGACTGAGTTAATTGTTGAAATACCATGTATAGACAGTGTTGATTAATCTGTCACATTACACATACATACATGTCACACATATATAACTGATATTCCCATATAACACATACTATATAATTTGCGACTAATTTGCGTCCTCTCGGGTAATGTTTTTTAATATTTTTAACAAGATGGGTCCTACGGAACCAATACCCAATTGACCGATGTTGCCCATTTACGAACTCTGTAAAAATTTCAGCTTGATATCATTTTTCGTTTTTGAGTTATGGTGTTGACAGACAGACGGACGGAAGGACAGGCGGGCAGAAGGACAGACAACCGAAAATGGACTAGTTAGGTGATTCTATAAACACCTATACCAAAATTTTGTTCGTTGCATCAATATTTTTAAGCGTTACAAACTTGGAACTAAACTTAATATACTATGATATATTTCATATATTCGTGGTATAATAAAAATGGGTACACATGAAATCTCTGCCGGCATTTAGGAGTTATAGTGAAACAAAGATAGCTTACATTCAAACATGAACCCTAAAACATACATAATACTCACTAACTTTTTTTTAATTTGAATGCGGGTGTTCTAATTGACATGGATTTAGTTAGATTGATCAAAATTTTCTCTCTCTTGTCCATTAAGCTTTCTCATTGTTTCTACTTATTGTAGGGGTGCCTTTTTTTAATATAAGATGGCAAGTCAATGTATTGAGCATTTACTTGGTATAAAATTCAATCTGTAGGTAGTTAATTGACCAAATTCTTTCGCCAATAACAAAGTAGGTTAAAATATGTGCAGCCGTTTTAAGATCATCAGCATTTTTTAAGTCGAACTATTTGGTCAGGATATCATTATCATTCATACTTTTGGAATACTCTGTATAAATTCAATACTTTTCATATCTATTTCATTTCACATTACTAAATGTTGTCTAGAAAATCAAATAGTAATAAATCATAAATGATTGATTTTTGAAGTACCTCAAATAACATATTATTATTATTATTATTATTATTATTATTATTATTATTATTATTATTATTATTATTATTATTATTATTATTATTTAAAATTTGAAATTAACGAATTCATGCCTGCCAAGGAGGGAGAGAGGATACAGGATTTACACCCCAGAGCCTCCCATCTCCTTGAGAGACATAAATCTTCACAAGGCAGCTACGTCTTTTGAAGAAAGTTCACTGACTTGTGGCCGTGTAGTCAGTACGTCCGTCAGTCCACGCGACGTCTGTTAGTCCGTCTGTTTTCCGAGTCGGTGGTACGTAAGTCTGTCTAATGTCCTGGTCAAGCAGGCTCCGTCCCTGCACCGCAGCGATGTGGAACCTACTAAAAAATAGAAAATGAAAAAGAAAGAAAAGAAACTTCAAGGGCTGTTACTTGAAGACAGTCTGATGCGATCTCAATGTACGAAGGGTGCCTATAATGACAGCCTTCTGCATAGAAGAGATAAGGTGACGAAGATGAGACCTGCAGACCGGAATTTGAGATAGATTCGTCTCGAGAGTGGGACGAATTCCGCCTAGGCAACCGATAATGAGGACAACCATTTTGACTGAGTAGCCAGGGTGTAGTTGTCGTAGTTCTTGTAAGAGATCAAGATATTTAGTCCGTTTTTGCTCCTCCTTCGTGACTATGTTCGTTTCTGCAGGCGCAGAGAACTCGATGACGTACATAGTCTTAGATGAGATATCCTGGAGCACTATATCAGGCTTAGTAGCAGAGAGCTGCCTGGTAGTTGGAAACGAGAAATTCCAGAAGATAATGCATTTCTCGTTCTTGACGACGGACTCGATCTCGCCTGGTTATTATTATTATTATTATTATTATTATTATTATTATTATTATTATTATTATTATTATTATTATTATTATTATTATTATTATTATTATTATTATTATTATTATTATTATTATTATTATTATTATTATTATTATTATTATTATTATTATTATTATTACCTATTACCTATTACCTATTACCTACTACTATTAGGCGCTTCCACAAATTATTAAGTCAGCAAAATTTATATTGCACCTTATATTGAATTGAGTTCTAATGTGTGATGGCAACATTGATGACTCTAATTATATTTACTTGTCAGCAAAATATTTAATATTTTAATTTTTACGTCACAATATTTAATATTTTGACATAAAAATTTTGTATTTAAAGACATTGGAAATTAATTAGAATCATACAGTAATTATTCAACCTAAACAACATCATACAGTAATTATTACAACTTAGAGCTTCACTCTTAACTTAATTTGTAAAATTCAAAACAAGTGAAATTTAATAAAACATATTATAAAAACTTCATTGTATAAATTAAAATAAACAAATACCAAAAGAAAATATCAGTGTTTAATTTGTACAGACGTCGTATTTATCCCAAAGGATTCACAAAGTCTCTCCTTTTCAAACATTAAGACTTTTGATGGCGGCCTAGTTACTTGGTATACAACAATATAGATCAAATGGTACTGTTATTTATATTAAATAATAGAAAAACTTAAAATTATAATTATAATAAGAATATAAATAAGTTTTCCATATTTTCTTAAAAAATATTATTATATTTAACAACAAAAATACTTGAATTATAACTCATTTGATGAAAACATAAAACTATATAGGGTGGCTACGAATAAATATCCACCTTTAAGGACATATGTTTTTAGAGGCGGGCTTACCTTTTTCCTTCCCTATGCCACGCTTGACTACCACCGCTGAAAATTTTTTTTAATTAAGAGACATATAATTTATTTGAGTTCAAATTATTCATTATACAGTACTCAAAAATAAAAATCACTAAGCCCATTATTTTCATAGCAGTTTAAATAGTAACATCTGTTTAGTTACTTATTTTATAGTGATTACAAAAATTGTTGGCCCTAAGCGCAGGATATAACCGAAAATGAATTTGAGTGGGGGGTTTTGTTTAATATCCAATAATAATTATGTATCATCCTTAGACCAATAATAATTTGTAAAATAAAAAATCTTTACGAAAAGGATGTATCCTGAGTTTTATGGCACTTATAAAAAGAAAAAACAATTATATTATTAACAAAATCAAAATAAAATCAAGCAAAACAACAAAAGGTAAATGAACCATAAACGAACAACATACAGTTTATTCGCAAAAGTAAATTAAAGTAAATCCTATACAAAATATTTTCTTTTACAAGAATATTTGTAATTCCAAGCCAACTTATTTAAGAGCCACTGCTTGTAATAAGATTACATATTATAAATAGGGAGTACTTTATAATTTATGATAGGGCGGGCTAAGATTTTTATTGCTCTTGACCTTACCTTCAAATGCATAAAGACTAGTCTGCGCAGTAAAAGACGAATTTTGGAGGGCCAATAAACGAATAATATCTTTATTGCCGGTAGCTCTTATACTATCGACATTTAAAGAAAATTCTAAGAGATATTTTTAGCTGCGGGCCACTCTGTATAGGTCTATTCAGGTAAAACACAAACAAGTGTTATATGTTTACCTCATAGCATAGAAGGTAAGACAATTTTCTATGTGAAAGGTTGATGAAATTATACAAATACAAAACTAATTATAAATTTTCTTCTATGATGTTTACTTTGATGTAGCAACAAGAACATATACTGTCATCATACGTTTAAGGTAGCTACTATGTATGTATAAGGTAAAGTATAAGTACTATCTGGATAGTACTAAGTTGTTTAGTTGAAGTTTTAGAGTTGTGTAATAGTTTTTAGTTTTTGGATTAAATAACAGATTAGTATGTACTATTTATGTTATGTAAAATAACATTGAAGCAGAGTGTTGAAAGTTTATATTTATACAGTAATACCATGAATCATCTTGTAGTTTCTTAGTATAATATTACTATTTACTGGAATAACATTTATGTTGAAATTAGGTTGTTTTATCCGAATTCAGGTACTATTTTCTAGGAAAAAGTCAAAAATTTTGATGCTTCTGATTGTTTAGTTACAAGATGACAATAGGGAATATTTATGAAATTTAAATTTGGTTCAAATATTTTTCTTCCGTAACTTTAATGACTGGAACATTTCCACTAAACCATTATTTTAGTAATTAAAATCTTTTTAATTATTTAAAATTAATTAATAAAAGTACAAATTCAGTGAGAGCATTTAAAAATTTTTAAAACGGAAATTCTAATTTTTATACGGACGTGACATCATAGTGCGGGCTTGTCAAATTTGTTGACATACTGTATGATATTAATTACATAAATTTTATATGATATTTCATTAAATTATACTGTTCTACTGTGTTGTAAATTCATTTTTTTTAAAGTGTAAATTATACATTGAACTGTCACCAATTGACAGATCACGTACTTATACGTTATCAACAGAGAGCGCCAAAAAACTGCGTTTAAATATCTCAAAACTATAATGTATTTTAAATATTTTTTTACACTTAAATACAGCATTTTTTAGCAGTATTTATATTTTTTACTTTGTTATAACGGTGAAAACAATGAATTAAAAATATAAAAAAATACATGAATATTCCCTGTTGCATATGTTTTAGAAATCACACTCTGCAAAAACAATTGGTTCGAATAAATATCAAAGGGCGATAGGCGTGTTCTGATTTTGCATGAGTTTTTTCTATTTTAATACCTAAGAGGCTTTACTATAATTGCTAGACTACGGTGAGTGGGTATGTTCATCTGTTCCCCTACAACTTCTAAACTACTTATCAAAATTTCTAAGATTAAAAAGAGTTCCACAGAACGGTCCCCCATCTGTATTGACAATTTTATTTATCATAACAATTTCAGATGCGAAAAAATTTCTTGTTTCATGTTTTTTAGAGCGTGATTTTGTAGTCGGCGAGTTTTAGTTTTTGGACTTTATTTTTTTTTTCTGTCTGTTAATAGTAATCCTTGTAAGTCTTTTAAATAATATTTATCTAATGGATTTATTTTGATTTAAATAATTTCACACTATACTGTATAAATCTTAAGAATCAACAATACTATGGTTTTTACTTTGCAAAACAAATAATACATTTAAATTTTCATCTACAATTGCATACAAATAGCTTTAAAATTACAGAAAAATCTCATTAATAAATTTTTAACTGAGCATCCAATTTTTGACAAATCATTAAATTAAATGTAAAAATCTAGTGGCATTTTTTCTTGCTTTTTGCCATTTCTTCCATCTTCTTAAAAAAATAAACAACGGATTTATAATCATCCAAGATGTGTAAAAAACTGAAATTAATATTTAAATATTTTAATCAATTACTTTTTTCCAGAGAGCCTTCTCCAAACTGAACCGATTTTGTGGATCAACGACTATTTTTAGTTATTCCGGGTACGGAAACGTCATAATAAACACTTGATAATACTTTTAATGGTTAGAAATTAGAAATGTGCAGATGCAAAAGCAAAACATCAACAATTAAAGCATTATATTTTTTAAATAATACTACAGGAAATTTTGAACTAATTACATAAGACAAATTATAAACATTATCATATTATTATTGAACCTGGACATAAATTATTAATAATTCCAGACAGTTTCGGTGGTGTCTAATTAAAGGATAGTCATCACCGATTGAAATCTTCAAAAAAGTTCGTTTTCATAATGCCACAAGTTACAAGTGAACTTGTTGAAAGTGAACTGGTGACTTTATTAAAAGTTGGTTTTATACTTGTGGGTAGTACACGTTTAAAAAATAAGCTAGTGTTGCGCCAGTTTCTCATAAATTGGCAGTGAGCCATTCCGGCTTCCGTAAGAATGTACCTATGTGTGCCTCCAGATTAATGTCTTGTTGAATGAGATTTCACTGTAGCTAAACAAATGTATATATTGTGTCATTTGAAAAGCAATGTTTTCAAATGCTATTACCTATGATTATTATTATTATCATTACTATTGTAGTATTAACTAACTATCTCTGGTACAACTAAAATCACACACATACTAAACTTTAATAACATTTTACTTAAAATAATAAAACTATTAATATTTGTTATTTTTGTATTTGAATTTTATTATTTTCTTTATACCTAAAATAGTCGTAATAAAACTTTTATATGCTATTAATTTCTCAATTAAATTTTGTATAAACAGCACTGATATTTGTTATTTCCCAAAGGGTAATCAAGATATTTAATTTGACATCTATTTTTGGGATTCTAAAAAATCTAAATAAAACTATTTCTTAAAACTAGTAAAAGGGCTTTTTCGTTTAAGTTAGACGGCATATAAAGTGAAGGTTATAACACCATCATCTTTGTATTTTAAAGTTGGCCAGCCAAGCGGGTAGTTCTCAGCTAGTATATTTCTAAATGAGATCGACAAACCCATTGAAAAGTCGATAAATAAGATATTCTTCTTATTCAAATTTCTGTAATTACTATCAAAAGAATAAATATTAAATCAACTCTACAAATTTCTCTCCTTGAAAAATTTCCGAGCAATATTCCTGTAGAAAGAAAATTACAATTTCATAGCTCTTATTACATTTGAAACTTGAAAGAAGAACATAACGAAGTGCATTGTACTTTCAATGTAATTATAAATATGATAAATGTAAAGCTCTTTATATAATGATTATATAAGCCTTATGAATACGCCTTAAAAAATAATATGTCGTGTATAAAGGATTATTTTATTACTAATATCGTAATTATTACTATGATATCTGTAAGCGTATAAAGCATATATTAAGTAATTCTATAATAATCTCATGTGAGCACACATGAACAATTACTTACTGTCTAGCAGGTTTTATTATAATTTTTTGTATGGATTTACTAATCAAACTTTTAGTATATAAACGTAAACGGGATATATAAATAATTTTATAGAATGTGTTAATTTTTTCAGAATTTAATCATTTGACAGAAATATTTCTAAAACCATGAAGCTACATTCTAGGACAGTTCCAAACGCATTTTGATAAATTTCTCGGCTTAACATAAGATGGAATAAAATAAATCAGCCGTGACCTATTCTAAAAACGTGTAAAATTTGGCTAATTTTCAAAACTAATGTTATCAAGTGATCACAGTGTTCGCAAAATTCCCTACTGTATTTCTGCAGACCGATAGCTTAAATATGTTGATATCATGATCATTTGAAAATGCAGCACTTTCGAAAAAATTCGTAGAGAGAACTTTGTTAGAATTGCCAAAAAGAAACCAGTCTCGAAATTTCAAGTATGTATTAATCATGGAATAAAGCATCTTTTGTGTCCCATCGCTAAGTACCATCGCTAGCACGAAAATCATCTTTGTTGGAAATTTGTTTGTGAAATTGTCGGTCTGGCAGTACCGATTAATGAGATTTTACTGTATCTGTTTTTTGCTCATTTCGTTACTGAGACACTGTGTGAGATTAAAGAAATGAACCCGTTAGATGTAAATTCCTGGCTTGATCCTGATGAATCACCCTATACATAGGATTTGTAAACAATCAACAATGTTTTCTTTGTTCTTATAATAAAACGAATAAAGGTAAACACCGGAGCCGTTAATGAAACAATAAAAATGGACGAAAAGTTTTTAAAGAACAGTTTTTTTATTTATCGTTCTTCGATTGATAAAAATATTTTTTGAAGATAACTCCATATCTTCTAGTTACATATAACTGTCGAAAAATATATAAGCTTTGTAAACTTTACGTTTCACAATATCTGTGCACTTAAGATATAAAATTCTATGAATTTTGTGAAAATTGAAAATCGTTTGAAAGAAGCAGATAGAATAAAATTTCACCTGTTTCTAGGATCAAATGTAATATTAGCCTTTCAAAAATTTCTATATACATTTTACAAATATTTTCATTGAATTATGTATATTATGTTTATAAAAGCATACCAAAGAATCAATATAACGATCATAGTTATACAAAGAGTGTGTTCCAGAAATCCACTATGTAATGCGAAATATCTAAAATTCAACTTATAATCGTAACTGATAAGGCCTAAAAGAGAAAATCATTTTAAATTGAAAGATGTTTATTATAAAAATGTCGAAATTGTTATGCGAAACATTATTTCATAAATCAAATCGATTCTCCAAAAATCAATTTTAATAAGCGATATAACTTTGAATTCAAATTTTCCTAATCGATTCTTATTTCAAAAAAATGTTTCAAACAAAAAATTTGATTTCAAGGTCAAAGACAAGCCCAACAATTTTTGTTTGACTTATTTTTCTGTGCCTCTATAAATTTTTCATTAAAGGGTGACTTAAGTACTTAAGAATCACACTGTATACTCACTACACGTATTTACAGGGTGGACCATTTGAATTTATACGCCTAAAAAAATTGCTGGTGGACATCATATTCAGACATCAGATTTGACCTAGTTCTTCGGGTTGCTTTAATAGTCAATTTAGATTCTAAACGGTGAGAGATAGAATAACACTTTAAATTGGAAAGTTGATCTTAATAAAAAAAACTAACAATTTTTGTTCAAAACATTTTTTCGTAAAACGTTAGCTTTTGGAGGAAATGCGAGGAAATGAATAAAAAATATGTCATTATTGCATTTAATCGAAAGAAAACTCGCTTTACCTTATCGATAATTGTAGGTCGAGGTCATGGACACAGGCGAATGCTCTCTATGGCCCTCGGCAACTTCTAGCTAAAGCATTATTCCGTAGTTAGTGTGTTTTATTTCGATTAAATGCAATAATGACATACTTTTAAGTAGCACTTCCTCCGAATGCTGACGATTTTTGAAATTTTTTTTTTTCTAATAAGTGTTATCCGATCTCTCACCGCTTAGGATCTAAATTGACTATTAATGAAACACAAATAACTAGGTCCAATCTGATGTCGGATCATGATGTCCCCCATCAATCTCTGACCCACGCTGTATATACAAGAAGAAGGAGTTAACATTACAGATTTTATAAACATTATTTCGTTATAAAGTGAAGAAAAAAATATGGGAAGCTTATGATATCAAATTGACGTAACATATATATTACAGGATGTACATATAAAAGTGGGTGCATTTGTCTATTACGTCTTATGAGACTTTGTAACAGAATTACGAGTGCAAAAGAGTGAGTTTCTAACTCTGTCATATACAGTTTCCCTTACAAACTGTCACTGGATGAACAACTAAATATTCACTATACAGCGCTGTTGAATAAGATGTTACCACATAAATGGGGGAAATTTTGTTCAAAAAAATGTTACCACCTAAATAGGACAGACATGTATTTTAAAAATATAGTGTAAGATTAATATTTTAATTTATACAGGGGTGTTCTTTAATTGACTGTATAATTCTATATCAAGACGAACGTAAAAACTCTTTATCAAATTTCGATCTGAGGCGTTTTTTCCGAATTCTTGTTATTGGAATTTTTATTTATTTTTATTTTAAAGTGAAATTTTATAACGCATAGGAATTCTTGCGTGTACTTAATAATTTTTTCTTTATTTAATCCGTATAACTCCTGCTGATTTTACTATTACACAACTGGATACAAATAGCATACAAGTTTGGAAGCCAAAAGATTCTTCTATGTACAACAAGAAGTTTCTCGAATGATATTTGCAGCTAGTTGAACTTTCAATACAATTTTGTATGTGGATGTACTTTTATAAACATGAAAGTTATACACAGTACACAAACCAAAAACATCCTTTTAACGTAACAAATAACAAGGTATTCAACGTTATTATATAATATATTGAGTTATTATTACTGTATGTACCAATGGAAGAAACTACGGCTACAGAAATATAGGTTTATGCAAGATATTACATAAATTATGGACAATCATTTCAGATATAAGCAAACTTATAGACTGAAAGGGTATACTTATTTAAAGTTATATTCAAAAACATTTATTGTTTTACACAATTTTTCAAAGTGTAAAAAAGTCATAACTCATTAAGTATAACAGAAAGGATGGCTATGAATTGTTTGACTTTGACTATTTTAAATTTTAACAGAAATCTTTAATTTATGGTTCATACTGATGAAAATAGATAGAGCAGTAAAATTTGGGTTCACATGTACATAATTTTTTCGTGATCCAAATACATAAAATACTGACCATTATTTGATAAAATATTCGGTGGGGTGCATAAATGTTGATTGGTAAGGCGATAAAGGTCTATTAATTTAACGATAATGGAAATAATACGAGCAGTAGAAAATAACCAACACTTGAATTCAACTAAAATAACCTAGAAAAAGAATAATGTCCTTCAAATGGCATAAAAGCCTTTTTCTAAAATAAATTGCTGAAGAAACAATTTAAAATCAATTTCCCTCTCATTTACTCGCTTAGAGTCACACGCATTGTTTCTCACCTGTCTGGCGAACGCCATTGTTATGGCAGCACTTTTGTGTTTGAACGGCGGTTCAAAAGTTCTAAAGTAGTTAATTAAATGAAATTTTATACGTTCTACCTACCTACTTTGGCGACACTCATGAGTTTAATTATGAGCCCAATGCTTTAATAAGAAAAAAGGAAAAATCAAAGTTAAATCGTGCTTCCTAAAATAACGGATTATAATTTTTTTGACATTCGGTAAATATTTGACGTAAGTAAAGTTGGTTGTAACCAACTTATTAGAGAAAAGTTTAGAAAAAAGAAAACATCATGCAAAAAACAAACAAAAAACAGCAACAACATTGAGCAAACAACGAACAATATGATGTAATATTTGTTAGTAACTATACAGTATAGTATGCTTGCTATATTTATGTAAGCACAGGAATACGAGTATATCGTGGCTACAAACGTTATTCAGAATTTTGTTGTTTATAGAGAGTATGAACTATGATTATAGAAAGTTTACTACATCTCTTTAGGTTACAATCTTCCTACAATATTACAAAAAAGTTTTGGATTATTTGAACGGTATAAGTATATAAGCTTCTAGTAAAATAAAGTATAATTTTTATCTATACTGTACCACACAACTGTCTCTCATACAATATACATACAATATAAGAGTTTAAAATTATATTATAGTTCTCTTCAACCACAATAACTTTTGTTGTTTCTGTTCAACAATAACATGTTTTAACTTTACATTATTATATCTCAAGAATGAAACAACCGGCGACTTAGTTTTTTAAAAATTTATAACAGATTTTTTTATTTTTATACCATGTATATGAAATATACTAAGGTATACGTAGTTTAGTTTTAAGCGTTAAAAACTTGGGATTGAAACTTGATTGAAACCATGAACAAAATTTTGGTATACGTGTTCATAAAATCATCTAATTAGTCCATTTTCGGTTGTCTGTCTGTCTATCTGTCATCACGGTTACTCAAAATGAAAAGAGATATCAAGCTGAAATTTTTATAGCGTGCTTAGGACGAAAAGTGAGGTCGAGTTCGTAAATGAGCAACATCGGTAAATTGGGCCATCTTGTAAACTGTTAGATAAACTTGATCTAAGAAGACTAGATAAAGAGATTAACCCTCGAAAAACCGCTCTACCATAAGCCCTCGACCAAGAGGAATGTTTTTACGAAAGTTGTTTTTTTTTTCGAGAAAATGCTATATTCCGAAAAATTTTCAAAAGTTTTGTTTAAAAAAAAAAAAAACTGAAAATTTGTGAACCTAATACTCCAAATATCAACTTCACCAAATATCAACTTTTAAATCGAAAAAGAAAATAGTTATAAACAAATGTAAAACGACTATTTTCGTTAATATTTTCAAATTTCCTCAGCACCTACCTAGCACCTAAATCGGACTTGCCAAACGTCAAAAGCCAACTAAACGCGTTAATTTGAATCCTCGTAATTTTAACTGTATAGTGTAGAAACTTCTGAATGTCTATTAAACATTTTTTATATCTATGAATATAATATACATATATACATAATGTAAATCTATCAAAATAACACGAAATAAATTATGTTCGTCTTCTACCAACGCTGAAACGGAAATATGTTGGAAAAATATTTTTAAAATGATGTGTAGATGTGTAGGAAATTTATTGTATACCATCACAAGCTTCAAGCGTTAAAGTAAATTGAATTTACCTTAAAGGTATTAGTTAGAAATCTAACACGTGTGGTAGCAACGTTCAACAATATACTATAGAAACAGTGTCTTATTCGTACGAGAGAAGGCAACGTTTTCGAGAGTTTAATTTCTTCCTTATTGAACTACTTTCTTTATTGAACTTAGATGGAGATGAAATACGTCTTGAACCAGCGATTACGTCCATTAACGCAGGATACGTGCTAGAAAAGTAACCCAATGCCTGCCTAAAAACTTAAAATTACATTATTTAAGGCAGTACGAGTGCCAAGGCAAGTTTAGACTTGTGGTTGAAATTATTTTTACCTTATTTTCAACTTTGATGATGAATTTTGTTATAAGTTCATGAATGTAGAAGAATACATTTTTTCGGTATCTGCCTTGGTTTTCGAAATATCGAAAGCTAAATATAATTAAACAAAATTTCAATTTTCGATATTTTGAACATTACTGAAAATATGTTTTTTTTTTCAAATTTGTGTGCCCAATACCGTGCTTATACATCCTTAATTGGTCAAGCACAACGGGTTTTTTTTTGTTTTCAATAATTTATTAAAGTTTAAATTTTAAATTAAATAGGCCCGTTTTGGAGAAACCTATGAAAACATATCATCCATCTACCGTTACCCTACAAGACCATTGTTAAATATGCCTACTTTTGAAGTCATTTATTTATCTAATATCTCACAAATATAATTGCCATACTTTTTTTTTAATAATTAGAGTATCTGGCGCAGGTTT
The DNA here is from genome assembly GCF_905475395.1 of Chrysoperla carnea. Lineage (NCBI taxonomy): Eukaryota > Metazoa > Arthropoda > Insecta > Neuroptera > Chrysopidae > Chrysoperla > Chrysoperla carnea. Next base: position 37,491,007 of record NC_058339.1, read on the forward strand.
TGAAACGGAAAAGCAGTGGCAAACATCATTTTTATTGCTATTAAAAGGATATGCAAAATAAATTTTATTTAATTGTTTTAAAATGATTAACAAAAGAAACTTATGCAACTAGTTTTTAGAATGCACTCTAGTAAATGCGGTAAACGGAGCCACTCTTAGGTGTAAGATGAACTTAAATCTCAACCTAATTTCAATAAGAAAAGAATTATCCTAAATCTAGACATATTCAAATCAACTTTTTCGAGGCGTTGCTAGCTCTTATGCCATATATGAGAAAACTGAAGAATTTAATGTATAATATGAATGTTTACTTTGTGTTTACATTAAAATTTTATTCGATTAGAAAATACGTAGAATAAATTTCGCATTTTATCCATATTTTCTAATAATAAAATTTATTATAAAGGTGGCAGAAGCTTTTAAAAATAAATATCTTTGTACATGAACTTTTAGTTCAAAAGCTAAAAATTACTAAATTAATTTTAAAAGACTATTTATACCATGTACATATGAAATATACATAGTATATTAAGTTTAGTCCCTAGTTTGTAACGCTTAAAAATATTGATGCTACGAAAAAAAATTTTGTATGGGTGGTCATAGAATCATCTAATTAGTTTATTTTCGGTTGTCCATCCGCCCGTAAGTCCGTCCGTCCGAATGTCTGTCAACTCGATAACTCAAAAACGAAAAATGATACCAAGCTGAAATTTTTACAGCGTACTCAGGACATAAAAAGTTAGTTCAAGTTCGTAAATTGGCATTATAGGTCAATTGGGTCTTAGGTCCTATCAAAAAATAAACAGCTTTTGTTTGAACATTTTTGCATAAACATCACTATTAACCCGTGATGGCGCAAGTTAGGTGCAGATTGTATAGTATGTATTATATGGGAATACCAGTTATGTATGTGTGACATGTATATCTAGATGTGTAATGTGATAAAGTAATCAACACTGTCTATGCATGGTATTTAAACAATTAACTCAGTCAATTGTTTGTTTTCACTTGTTTCATCTTATTTTTGGACTCCTTTCATAAAATCTAAGCTTTACTTAAGCATATTTATTTTCCATTAAATTCTTTTATAAATTTTCCCACAATTTTTTTAAATTCTATACATATTCCAAAGAATACAAATTCATATATATTTTATAGAAAGTTTTTATTAAATTTTTAGTTGGAAAAATAAATTCTAAACAAATTTTTACTTATAATATTTTTTTATTATCATTAATAATAGCATACAAAAAAAAAACTTCATACAGAACATTTTCACAAAAAATAAAAAAAATGTTATAAAAATTATTAATATTAACAAACAAAAAAAGCAAACTTTTTTCACATAAGCTTACATTAAATCACGAAGGGTTAATTTCCATTAATTTTATTACCCAACAATATTGTCGGTGAAAGCTTATAATTTATGAAAAAAATATATATACAAATTTTAAAAAACGTGAATGGTATAGATCGTCAATTTACTTTCATATGCAAATGCAAATTTTTATTCTGAAAGGTGTCGGGCACTTAAAAAATGTATTTATTTGAATTCAATGCATTAAGAGTCAAATGAAATCGCTATTCGTTGTGTGCGTAGTCATGGTAGGGACAATAAAATCGATGCCAACGCTTTCAGTGAAAAATTTTGGCGATAAAGGAGGCTGTTATGACTAATTTGCAATTCTTTACATGTCAATCTTATAGAAAATGTCAAATTAAAATTATTGAGAAACACTAATTAATTAAACTTAATGCATTAAAAATTGTGAAAATAAGAAATCAAATTGCACAAATATTATTTTTCAAATGTAAATTATCATAATTATTTATTTAAATTTGTGAGACAATAATATTAAATTTTCAATGTAAGTCATAAATGCAATCCATACAATTATATATGTATCCATACAATTCTATAATTAAAGTAGTGTATCCATGGAAACGCCTCCTATAAAACTCACGCACCATGCGAATAAAAATTTTTTAAAAGGTTTCATGTCTACTAATTAACTTTTGTAAATCGTTTATTTCACATGTTAGGTAAAAATAAAAATATTGAGACATTTTTATCCGACGAATGGAGGATATATGTATTTGGCATGTTTGTGGATGGCCTTTTAGTTGTATTACTGTAGATTAAACAACTCCTGCAGTGATTTTCCGATTGTGTAATATCCGATTTCGATTTTTGGCCAAATAACCTACTATTCAAAGCTCCCCGTAAATTTGCAACGTTCTACTACCTTTCATAGATTCGTAAAGAGCTTTAGGAAACTATCTTGAGAAAATCATCCCCATTCACCAACTTAATATATTTACATAGGGGTACTATGAAATCAAGTACTATAGACAAATGACTCAATTGACAATCTTCTGTTCTTTCAAAGTTTCGGGAAAATCCTCTGGAAGTTTCTTTAAAAACTATAAGCTATAAATTCCCAGTTCTTTGGGATGTTAAAGTTATTGGTTTATTGTACCTACCTATTTTCATACCAAGCCCATTTGATAATTAATGAGAGTTTTTGAGAAATCAAGTTTCATCCTTTTCACCGCCTAAATGTAATCAAATGAAGTTTTGACTATTTAAAAAACGAAATGCTGAATCGTTAAAACTCAAAATCTAAGGGGTTTTAAATTTTTCACAGGAATAAGTAGAATAAAAGACAAAGTTGCAACTGAATTAGGATATGTTCTTGAAAAATAAGAAAATTAACCGTAAGGAATACAATCAGCAATCGAATTTTATATGAAAAAAACGCAAAAGGTTTTGCGAGTGATATCTAGCGGTCTAAATCGATAGCTTTTAACCGTTTGTCTACTTAGACTAGAGTTGCGGATTCGAATCCAGACAGCGGCAGCGTGAGCAATAAAAGGGCGATAGAATAATAATAAATGGACGGTAGAATTGATCATATTGTCGTCTCTTAGATAAGAACGAAGTAACCGACTCCACCCCCATCATAAATCTAATTGTATATAAGAATGTAGTTTAATAAATAAAGATTAACAAATTATGATGTGGGTGGGCTCTGTTATAGGCGTTTATGTCAGAGAAACGGAGGTTAAACCACATTATTATTATTATTGGTAATTGAGAAAAAAATATTATAATATATGGAAGTCGAATTAAAAACTCGACTCTTTGTACAGTATTTCATATCAGATATTTGTATAGTTAGGAAAAAAACTACTAGAAATTTTTTTTTTATAATGAGAAAATACAGTTTGTTATTCTGTGGACCTGTACGTATATGTTATTTACTATTTATTATAATTATTCTTATCATGTGTAAGGTTAATATACAGTGTGTGCATTTAAGATGAAGACACCCTCATATTTTCGTTATTTATTTAACCGAAATTCAGAACTTGAAACTCAGTCTACTACAAATTGACAAATACGGTCATTTCTTAATAGTGTCAATTCTTGATAAAATGTTGCTTAGAATATTTTTTTATACCTATATTCTGATTTTCATCACAAAATTCGGATTTTTAATTTTTTCATTATTTTGGTCCAAACTCATAATTATTGCAAGTTTATTGAAATATTTGAATACACCATTAAATTATCAATTTGTCCAGTTTTTACAATCCATAGCACACTAGTTATAAAATTAAAAAATAAACTTTTATAACTAGTGTGCTATGGAATGTACCCAACAATTCTGAGTAAAGACCAAAATAATGAAATAATTTAAAAATACAAAAATGTTGTCATGAAAATCGGTAAATGTGTATAAAAAAATATTCTAAGCAACTTTTTATACCATGTATATGAAATATACGAAGGTATACTAAGTTTAGTCCCAAGTTTGTAACGCTTAAAAATATTGATGTTATGAACAAAATTTTGGTATAGAATCATCTAATTAGTAAATTTCCGGCTGTCTGTCTGTCTGTCGTCTGCCTGTCGTCTGTCATCACGATAACTCAAAGACGAAAAGATATATCCAGCTTAAATTTTTATAGCGTGCTAAAGACGTCAAAAGTGAGGTCGACGAAACATTTTTCGTAAATGAGGAACAATTGGATCTTATAAACCTTGTAAAGATAGAACAAAAGTTTAAACGTAAAAAATATTCCTTATAAAAAAATAAACAACATTTGTTTGAAACATTTTTTTTGTAAACATTCACCAGTGAGAGCAAATTGTATAGTATGTATTACATGGGAATATCAGTTTTATATGTGTGACATGTATGTATGTGTAATATGGCAGAGTAATCAACACTTTCTATACATGGTATTTCAACAATTAATTCAGTCAATTGTTTGTTTTATTTATTTATTTATTTATTTTTTTTTTTTTTATATATCTAACCCTCTCTGACGCTAGGCAAAAATTGTTTTAGTCGACCCAATTTGTCAATTTGTTCTAATCTCAGTTTAAAGTTCCGATTTCCGTTAAGTAAAAAATTTCAAATATATATTGCTATAAATAACGAAAATGTGAGGGTAAATGCACACACTGTACATATCTACTATATTGTTAATTATTTTATAAAAGTCATCAACAAAAACTTTTTTAATACAACAACGTATATAAATTTTATTAGTTTGTGAAAATCACTACATTTCCAGCTGGACATTGTATAGTAAAATTTTTTGTATTTGAAAATTTTTCAAAAAAGAAAATACTAACCGTATATCAATTGGAAATTTTAAATTAAATATTAATTTATCCTTGCAATATATGTATACAAAGAGTTTGTCCTTCTAACAAACTGCATGCTTTAACTAACTCAAATATTTTCAGGATAAATGCTTTTACCTTTTGAATAAAATATACCGATATTATATATGAAACGTTTTATAACCGTATGTTTTAACATCTCCATCATTATACAAGGTGGTCTGAAATATCCCATGAAATTATTCATAGAATGGTTTTTACCATATTAAAACTGTTTTATTATTTTAAAATTTTGGCGGCAAATGTACAATTGAAATAGGATTTATTTATACATATTTCATGGTAAGCCGAACAACAGCATTCTTCCTATAATCCGATCTATAGTTTCTGAAATATTGATTAACCCATGCAGAATTCTAAATTTGAAAAATTGGTTTATACGTTACATTAGTATCTGATTTACACCAAAAAATTATTATTTTAAATAAAAATACAGTATTTATTTTACATTTTAAAAAACCAATTCAAATTAACTTCTTAAACAGTGTAGATTATCATGGCGTCTTGAATGACATCAAACCGTGACATACAATCATTTTTGTATATGCATATACTTGCAAGTTTACATGTTTTTCTATTTGTAAGACCTTATCAAAACACTTTTTTTTGTTTGTTTCAGACGGATATAGAAATCGTCCTACAAGTGGCAAAAGAAATTGAAATCCGTTTTCCACAACATTTAGATTCTGGTTTAATTGAAATAATATCACCTCGTGCATCATATTATCCAGATATGACAAAATTACGTTTAACGTTGGGTGATTCATATGAACGTGTTCGCTGGCGTTCAAAACAAAATTTAGATTTTGCATATCTAATGTCGTATGCACAATCGAAGGGTACATTTTATGTACAATTAGAAGATGATATCCTTGCTAAACGTAATTATGTTTCGATAATGAAGAACTATGCATTGGATCGGATATCAAAGAAAGAATCATGGTTTGTGTTGGATTTTTGTCAACTGGGATTCATTGGTGAGTTTTTTTTTATATATTTCTTATAATGTTCTACTTTATAATGGCACGCACAATGCTGCCGGACACGAGCATCAATAAATATCCGATAGTTTCATTTGTGTATCCACTGCAAGTTGCTCCTCAAAGAGGATATTTTAAAAAATTTTAGATGGAGGGAGAAACTTACTTGTGGTACTACAAGACAGAACTGGTCCAAGTACAATCGTAGGTGTTCCGAAGATCTTATATCATTTCCAATGGCCTCTGTTTGCAATGTTGTTGCGGCTATTATAGGGCACTGATTGGGCGGCAGGCATGCTAAACGCCTGGGCCTGACAGTGTATCACGACTACTGCAGGAGCTGTCACAGTGGTGAGGAGGAGGAGACAATGTCTCATCTTCTCTGTCACTGCCCTGCTCTTGCCATGAGGAGATGGACTTATTTGAGCCAGCCTCTCTTTGACGACCTCTCCCACCTAAAGTCCGTCGACGTCAAAGCTCTCCTGCTGTGCTTAAACAGCTCCAAATGGTTCATAGAGTAGTGGTCGGGGATTTGCCAACCCTTTTTCGGTATCACAACGGACCCTATGGTCTAAGTGTGTCCCACCCCAGGACAGCCACCTAACCTAACTCTAACCTAACCTAACCTATAATGTTCTATCAATATGCTGCCCTTCGGTAAATAGTTACGAAAGACATATTTCTGGGATGGATGACGGAATATAATTTTTAATCTCATTTTTTGTTGTATTGCAATATTTTAAATAGTTGAATGATGTATTAGAGGAAGTATTAGAATGTGGAATATTCTTTTAGAAGCAGTCTAAATCTGCAAAATCAAGAGCATTTTGTTGCATTAAAGCATTGGGCTCATAATTAAACTCATGAGTGTCGCCAAGGTAGGTAGGTAGAACGTATAAAATTTCATTTAATTAAGTACTTTAGAACTTTTGAACCGCCGTTCATACACAAAAGTGCTGCCATTACAATGGCGTTCGCCAGACAGGTGAGAAACAATGCGTGTGACTCTAAGCGAGGAAATGAGAGGGAAATTGATTTTAAATTGTTTCTTCAGCAATTTATTTTAGAAAAAGGCTTTTATGCCATTTGAAGCACATTATTCTTTTTGTAGGTTATTTTAGTTGAATTCAAGTTTTGGTTATTTTCTACTGCTCTTATTATTTCGATTATGGTTAAATTAATAGACTTTTATCGCCTTACAAACCAACATTTATGCACCCCACTGTATATTTTATCAAATAATGGTCAGTATTTTATGTATTTGGATCACGAATAAATTATGTACATGTGAACCCAAATTTATATTCATAAAATTTTTGCTGTAACAAAAAAAATGTACTCCAATAAAAGGTGCATTTTTATAAATCCCTATATATTATAAATGTGAAAGTAAGGATGTTTGTTTGTTTGTTTGTTTATAACGCTTTCACCCAAAAACTAATGAAAGGTTTTGAATGAAACTAGCAATAATATAGCTCATATATCAGAATATCTGTTAATATAAAGATATATTAACAAACAAAATTTCTAAATAGTAAATGTAAGAAATTAATCGCCATTCTTTTGATATACTGAATGAATTATGACTATTTTATTTAAAAAAATCTAAAACTGATCATATATTTTACCTGTGTAAAACAATTCCTATCATTGTTTCCAGTGTTATGAAAAGGGAATAGGTTAGAGCAAGGGAGGTGAAGGCTATAACACAGTGGTCTTTACCAATCTATACTTTTAAACTCAGTGAAGCGGGCGGGTATCAAGCTGGTTCTGTATATTTGAAGTACATATTGTACTATACATTAGTCCGGAAACTTGTTTACACCATTACAATTCTGACATCTAAAATTACATCCTTGTAAAATGCAAAAATGCATCCCATCAAAACATGAAATGTGTACAAAACATCCACACAAAACAGACAAGTTTTAGATTATAAAATAATATTCAACAAAATCTCTGGAATATTAAGGGTGTTGCTGTGATAACCATCAACTATTTGGGAACTAACTTGCTTAAGCAAGGTGATTATTAATTTTTTGCTCTTAACCTTCAGGAAACCTCTTTTTACAAAAAGAGAATGACCAAATAGAAGAATGGAAAAAGAAACATTTTTTCATTAAACTTTTCTTTTTTAACAAGCTTTTCTTAGCTTGGTATATGCATGTATCTATGCATTTATGCTTCAAAATGTCGGATTGAATTGAAACTTCACACACTTATCAAGAATCGGTGATAATACATAATTTAAAAAAGTTCCGATTATTATGATTCCTTTTCAAGATTAACGATTTCCATAAATAATACCAAGTTTCCAAAACTAAAAAACACAATTTCAAATAATTTTTTTTTCATTAATTATTAATAAAAATAGTAATATTTTTGAATAAATAAAACGATAGTGACGTATTAGCTTCCGTTGAGGCTGTGTGCCAATCGGTTTCAATGGAAATTTGCCTTATAATATAGTGAAAGCCAGCTGAGAGACAAACCATTTATGCTATTCATGTTATTTTTCCCTGCGATGGCGCTACGAATGCGAGGTGTTGACGTCACTGACTAAAAACTTTGTTGTCACTCTCTACCATGTTTTCGAACAATTTCTCAAAATTTTAAGTTTGTGGTGTTTCTTTTTTTGTAATGCCTCAACAACCTTAAGTCTTTTTTTTATTAGGTAAGCACACGTGATTTCTCTTTTGCTGCATTACCACCTTAATTTGAATATCACGAATATAAGGCACATCTTTTAAACATAGGTAGGTAGATACGTTGCAGTTGTGCATAATATTATAGCCAAACATTTATTACCACCCATGTAAGATGAGTTAACGTAGCCAGTGTGTACTATTTGTATATGATGTATGTAATGTGTAAACTGTATACAGTGCAGTTTGTTTAATTTGAAAACCGTATGGAAAATTAATTATATTATATCATGTTCTAATTGGATGATTTTCACCGTCTGGAAATAAAACTGGGTTAAAATGTGGTTTGAAATTTTCTAATGAGCCATATCTTGTGTAAACTACTACAGAGTGAGGGAAAATATAAATAATACAACTTGACGAACGAAGGAAAACTGCACTGGTACTGTGCTACAAGCAAAAAAGGAAGAGGTTCTTACTCGACTGTATTTGTTTTTAATGTTTCCTACCTCAGAACTTTCGACTGGGTGAACTGATTTCGGTGATTCTTTTTCTATTTGGTGCTTCCAGTGTGGTCCCATTTCAATTTGATCCAGTTCTGACAATGGCATCCATTAGAAAACCATATAAGTCTTAAATTTACATTAAGTATCTGCGCGGCAAATAGACAATAACTCAATGTCACGCCAACCGATTTCGATGATTCTTTTTTTAGTAACAAATTAGTTATTGTACTTCAGATTCACTAGAAATCACAAAATAAAGAAACTTTCAACAACAAAAAAAAACTAAATCTGCACTAAAAAGTAAAAAATTAATATTTTTTTTTTACTTTTTAGTGCATATATATAGTACAATAGTTAATTCAATAGTCACACAATAGTCAATTATTTTCAATGAATACTAATCTTTAACACATTTTTACATATGGTGATGATGTTTTTCAACAAAAATATTCTTTCACAATTTCTTAGAAATGATTCAAGTAATAATGGAACAATTAATTTAATTTTTGAACATTGATTACAAATATTTTCTAAATCCACATTAAAAGGTTTTACTGTATTGTGATAATGTATCATATAAACTCTAAACAGTATTGCACCCAATAGTATTGTATACTGGAAATATTTACAAATACATTGTACATAGACATAGAAGAGACAATAGTATTCTGGATTTCAAATTTTATAAATTTCACTTGTTTGTGTGAGTTGTTCTAATTTTTCTCGAATTAAACGTTCGGAAAAAGAATGACAAAAAACTATGTGTATAACTTGTGTCGCAAAATTAGTTTTTTACCTTTTTATCTATAAAATATAAAATACATTTGCATCCACTTCTAGTGCATTAAAATGAGTGCGAGTAACATAATTAATACATGAGCCCATAAGGTCACGTACATTCGTATCTAATACAAAAAACAAAACTTTGCACCCTAGTTGTACAAACTACTATTAAAATATCAAATTTATTATATAAATTTTAATAACACTTTCAACACTTCGATAATAATAGAAGAGAAAATGCTATTAAATACTTTAAAACTTTTCCGTTTGATGTAATAATAACGGAAAACTTATGCTCATTATAATTATTATTAGGTATGGTACATGAAATTTTCGCCTTTTATTTGAAAAGTTGTTTCTATGTTGTTTCGTTATTATCTTGTAATAATCAATAATTATAAAATGAACTTTAAAAATATATAAATATATTGATGCTATTTGGCAGCCCCCCCCCCCATAGGTTCTTTTAATTATAGATTTCACTGACTATATTGTTGGACCGTGCATTTAGCAAGCAAGAGCATTTCAAGAAATAAACATTTTATTTGTAGCTTTCCTGAAAGGAGAATTCTTGTTCTATGAAATGAAATAATTTCCTTAGAATATTATTCAAATTTTCTTTAGAAATACCAAACGCCTCTTCTGTTAAATTTGGTGATAAAACATCTATTTCATGATTAGTCATATCCGGTTTCTATTTTTGCATTTGAAACATTTTAGTTTTTCTGGTAATTTAATAATTTTTTAAGTATTTCATTCATTTTCAACAGATCTCTTTACACAAAAACAAAAAGTGATTTTAAGTGTATGAATGAGCATGTTGTGCTAGTCCCTAAGTGGGTTGTAATTATAGTATATATCCATGGTATTACCATACAAAATATAAGTAATTAATACCATACACTATGTCAACAAGTCTGACAAGCCACATACTATGACGCCACGTCCGTTTTAACATTTGAATTTCCGTTTTAGAAAGTCGATTTTCTCTCACTGAATTTGTACATTTATTATTTTAAGTAGTTAAAAATATATTAATTACTAAAATAATGGTTTATTTCAAATGTCCAGCCAATAAAGTTACGGGAAAAAATATTTGAACCAAATTTAAATTTCATCAATATTCGCTATTACTTTCCAAAATTTCTAATTTCATTCAGTGTTATTTTATCAACGGCTTACGTCATGTAGAATAATTTTAAAACTTCCATCTTCTACTATTTTCGATATGTGTAAATATTTTCTGTAATATAGAAAATTGCAGTAGTATATTTTCCTGTTTATAAATAGACATTACCTGTCATAATATCATAAATTATATATATTTAGTAGTTGATTCGCAATAAACAGTGAACTTTATGTATAGAATAATTCCTGATGCATGACTTATTTCATATATTATGTAGGTGTATAAACACAAATGTGAAATGTCAGACATGTGAATGACTATTCAACCCAAAACTGTATTCAAATATTCGTATATTTTTTGACAAACGATATCATACATAAACAGTTGGATTTCAGGAACGTATACATGATATTTTTAGGATTCTCAAAACAATCTATGAATTATTAAAGATAAAAATATACGCCAGCCAAAGCTGCTTTTTCTGACATGTTATTTGGACCTCTTAGGGGAGTGTGAAACTAGGTTTAGCAAGCAAAAAAAGTGGTGCTAAAAAACTGCAAAATTAGAAGTTTGTCACGAACTACACAGGTTGTAAAAATTTTTTTTGCTTCCTGCGAGCAACATAGTTTAACATTTCTAAAAACCATGTAAATTTTTCAAGTATCATATCTAAAAACTATTAGACATACGGAGCTGTACGTACGGAGCTGTTTCAAATTTAATAAACTTTCAAAAATGAAAGTAGAAACTATTGTCAAAAGCTCGTAGTTTTTGAATTGAACTACAAAAACTGGAAATGTTGCAGTTTTTCACGTATTAAGCAGGTAGAACAAACACAAGGAGAGTGGAATTGTGTTTTGCAATTTTACTTCATTCAAAAAATTAATCTACTTTACATCTATTAGTATAATAGATACGTCAATTTTTTACGAAAACTTAACTGGCGCAGTCGGTAGGATATATATAACACCCGGGCCAATATAGAACTAAACCTCTTAACGACATGAATTAATTCAGTTACAGAAAACGAAAGTAAATATATTTAATTGAAATAAATCCCAAACCGATCTGACCATTTAATTGTTCATTTAAATAAAAATCACCTTTTCATGGACGTATATAAAATAAATATGATAATGTAGGTATCTATACCTACTCTACAAATACTGCTTGCTTGCTCTGTACATTATGAAAATATGTATAAAATAACCCAACATATTTGCTAGCCACAAAACCAACTACCAATTCCTGTAACCATGCGGTTATTGTTGACTCAATGACCTGTTCGCCATTACATTATGTGCTCGATATACACGGTTTGGTTTAGTTTGGTCCTCTAACCATGTTCCTTCTTCTATTTCATATTGATATCGAAAATTTTATTGTAAAGTTGTGAATAGTCAAAACATGGATCATACCTCTCTAGTTATAGCATAACATAGAATGTAAATATTAATGGTTTTATTGTGTGTTTAATAAAAAAAACTGTGGTTGAAAATGAAAAAAAAAATCACATTGAAACTCAGATATTTCTATATTGGAAACCATTATACCTAAAAAAATTTAAACCGATATTAGGATTTAAAACATTACAAAGAAAACTTCATGTAATATAATGAAATTTTTGCCTTATTTAAAGATATTGCAAAGAAAATATTTTGGATTCTATTTTAGGTTTAACTAGAATAAACCTTTTATTTTAGGTTTATATGAGCATTTAGTTAGTGCATATAAGTCGCCCTTTTAGCTCAGTTAGTTAAGGCGTAACCAATTCCGTCCACGGTATGCTTAGGGGAATGGGTTTGATTCCCGCCGTCGCAACAAAATTAATTTAATTAATAGTTGTAAAGGGCTGGTGTAGTGCATGGTATATGCATGAAGGAGGTGCACTCAGCCTCTGAAATTAAGGAGCTGAAAATAACTCAACTGCTAAAGGTTAGATAGAACATGGAACTTTAACTAAAACTTTGATATAAAGATTTGTTTCAAATTAAGTAATGTTTTATTTTAATTAAAATACTTAAATTTTAGCAAGGAAGATTCATATTTAAAATTTATTGCATGGCATATCTTCTTGAATATTATTCATTTTTTCACAGTAGGTACCATGAACCAATTCTCATTTAAATCTAGTAAAATTTCTTGGATTATTGAAACATTGAAATAATGTTTTCACCACGATTGGCAGATTTAAACAAAATATTCAAATTTAGAATTAGTAACTGTATACATAATATACAGGTATGTACACCCATGGACAAATAATTTGAGTCACTAAATAATTACTCAGATTAATAGATTTAATTTTTTGCTTAAACATACAAATGAAAAATGAAAATTTTCTAATACATATCATCTAAAGGCATGTTTGTCTATCGATTACCAGTTATGGCGTAAAGTGAGATCGAAAACCTAAGTCACTATTAATATCTGCGTAAGATGTGCGCCTCCACATCCAACATTTTTGTTTGAAACATTTTTTTCGATAAAAGTCATTTTTCGAAATTTAAGCATATGTCAACTTAAAAAAATCACCTATTTACAGGGTATATGTATTATATGTACATCTTTGCTTGAATACATAAATTCCAATGGTGTTTTTTTCAATGTTTTATTTAATTTGTAAATTATAATGAATTTTTCCATACACTTCCATTTTTCGAAATAGCCAAGGTCTTATTGAGTCCCGATTATCGAGATTACTGTATATAGTACTAGAGTGATACCCACCTGCTTCGCTGGGTTTAAAAGTAAAGATTGATAAAGATTGCTCTCGCTTATCCCATTTCTATAACACTCGAAATAATGGTAAGGATTGTTTTACACAGGTAAAATATATGTATGGTTTTCTATTTTTTTAAATGTATGATAGTAATTATTCATTAAGTATATCAGAGAAGATGGTCATGAAATATTTTATATTGACTATTTTTACAGAGATCTGTAATTTATGGTAATGTCAAATTAAATTAATTTTAAAATTTTTTTTATTTTTGATTAATATATCTTTATAAATTATATCTCATGTGTTATTCTGAAGTATGAGCTATATTGCTGTTCAGTTTCATTAAAAACCATTCGCTAGTTTTAGCGTGAGAGCGTAACAAACAAACAAACAAACAAATATGCTTACTTTCGCATTTATAATATATACAGATTTTAAGGATTTGACGCCCCACATTTTTGTCGCTCCGGTTTGTCTTTAATCCAATGTTAAAAGTGACGGCTCTTTGATCTGAAAGAAAGCCTGTCAGATTTTTTACACCTAATTGTATACGATTCCATAAATATAACATGGAAATCGTGTTATTTTATGTTTGAGTAAACTGTTCATACTAAATATCATGAATAAATACGTCATTCTGACTACTACTACATACCACTACCGAACTGTACAACAGTAACTAAACGGTTCCAATGAATAACAAAATAGTTAAACCTCAATCATTATATATTCATTTATACGTATTAGGTATGTACGTTTGTAGCTTTTAATACGGAAGCCTGAATGGCTCACTATCAATTTATGAGAAAGTGGCGCTACACTAGCTTATTTTTTAAATGCGTAGTACCCACAAGTATAAAACTAACTTTTAAAAAAGTCACTAGTTCACTTTTAACAAGTGCACTTGTGACTTGTGGCATTATGGAAACAAACCTTTTTGTAGATGTCGGTCGGTGATGACAATCCTTTAATTAGACACTACCGAAACTGTCTGGAATTATTAATAATTACATGTCAAAATTTAATAATAATATGACAATGTATGGCACGCCATTTTACTATTTAATAGGCTAATTTTTATCGAGAAAAAAATTAATTAATTATTTTTTTTCAATCAGAAATTTTATATTTTATATTTTGTAAAATAAATCTTAGTAAAAGAGAGATTGATATAAGATAAGATGAGAAAAGAGAGATGAGAATTAAAATTATGATGATAACATAATAAAAATGTATTATTATTATGTATCATCATAATAATAATGTATTATTATTATGATGATACATAATAATAAATCAGTTAATTTTATTTGAATTAGATTTAAAAAAAATGATTGAATTAAAATTATGTACATAATGGAAATAGAGAATTAAAATTATGTACATAATTAAAATGATTGAATTAAAATTATGTACATAATGGAAATAGAGAATTAAAATTATGTACATAATAAAAATGATTGAAATAAAATTATGTGCATATTAAAATGATTGAATTAAAATTATGTACATAATAAAAATGATTGAATTCAAATTATGTTCCTAATGAAAATGATTGAATTAAAATTATGTACATAATAAAAATGATTGAATTAAAATTATGTACATAATAAAAATGATTGAATTCAAATTATGTACCTAATGAAAATGATTGAATTAAAATTATGTACATAATAAAAATGATTGAATTAAAATTATGTACATAATAAAAATGATTGAATTCAAATTATGTACCTAATGAAAATGATTATTATTATGATGATAATATAATAATAATGTATTATTATTACGAACATTTTTTTTCGGACATTAAATAGTAAAATGGCGTGCCATAACAATGTTTGTAATTTGTCTTATGTAGTTAGTTCAAAATTTTCTTTAGTATTATTTAAAAAATATAATGCTTTAATGTTTGATGTTTTTCTTTTGCATCTGTACATACCTTTATAAGTATTATTATGACATTTCTGTACATGACAAAATACCGACATCTTCAAAACAGTTCGTTTCCATAATGCCACAAGTCACAAGTGCACTTGTTGAAAGTGACCTAGTGACTTTTTTAAAAGTTGGTTTTATAATGTGTGGGTAGTACATATTTAAAACATAAGCTAGTGTAATGTCACTTTCTCATAAATTGACGGTGAACCATTCAGGCTTCCATAAATATATAGATGGATATGTTCTATTTGTAGTTATTATATTGACTAGTTATTGACTACAACAATGTGTATATAAAATGTACATTATTATTCTAAGCATCACTGATCTGTGTGTAAAGTAAAGTCTTCACAATTTACATCTTTTAAGAGAAAAATACAGGTAGAGATATTCTCCATTTTCAAGTAAATATTGAATTTAATCCAGAATTACACAATCGAACGTGCTAGGCTTTTTGAAACGAAGATTGTTCTCTATAGACTCGGATTGTCTTGAATTTTTCGTCATAATTACAAGAAATCTGAAGGTCATAAGGAAGGAACATGCTATGTCATGCTTTTGTGTTTTTTAAGAATGCCGCGATGAAATCATTTTTGCGCTAACAAGCGAAGTCATAAAGAAATCGGACTTTAAAATTTCTTGCAATAACATGCAAAGTTTGATCAGCTAAAAACATTCCAAGTCAATTTTTTTCTAGAAGTGACATACTTTATTGACAGGATTAGATTATTCTAAACTTCTATAGGGTCATTTTTAAACTTGAAAATTTAGATCTTCCGCTAAAATTATCTGTAATTACTATTTTTGTTAAAGGAAAAATTTATTGTTTTTAGCATTTTCTTTACCCTTGAAAATGGTCATTTTTGAGTTTTTCAAGCATTAAACTAAAATTCGAAAACGACTAACTTTACAAAAAAATTATCAGGAGGCCTTTATTGTGTAAAATTAACTAAAAAACATTAAAATTTTTCAATTGATTAAGAAATCCGAAAAGTTTTCCCGGGTGAATGCAAACTTAGATTTTTTTCTAAATTTTTACCTGTATTTTGATTATTTTGTATTTTACAATATTAACAATTATATTTCAAAATAAATTAATGGATCAAAATTTTATTTTCAAAAGGCTTAAAACCTTTAATTGCAAATCTTATTGTCCTGAATTGTTTTTCACAATAGAAAGAAAGTGGTTTTCTTTGAATAATCGATAATAATTGGTACTGGTACTCGCTTCAAAATCTTTCAAATACCCAGAGATCTATGAAACAAAATTGGCACTGAGCAAGAGATATACATGTATGTGCATCCATATCTACGCCCTCTCTTGCTGAGTGTCACTTTGAGTTGACAGAACTATACGCATTCGGTGAAAATAGAAAAATATAAAACTTGATTTTTTCCTGTGGCAGGCAAATTTTAGTCACATAATTGGTGACGATATTAATGAGAACCATAGCCGAATAATTATGAGAGAGATAGCGATTGTCGAATTATTATAAAACTCAATAATTTTTTGATAATTTACCACCTTTAACACTACTTCAGATTTAATTTACATCATGATTTAATGGAGGAATACTAATTGGAGATTCCACAACGATTGTTGGGAAATTTTGTGACTATGAAGTTTTGTGAGATAAAAATTCCAGGACTAAAACTTATAGATGGTTTCTATGAAAATCATTTCTAGGCAAAGCGTTAAGAAAATCTTTGGTTTTTTTTTATAGAAATTTCCCATACATTAATTAAATGCCTATATACATTTCAGTACTAAGATTTTTGTAGTCTATATGATCTCGGTATTATTTATTTTACAATTTTCGATAATTCTAAGAAAATGTGAAGACTATGTTCGACAAGCTTAAACGATCTGTATGTACCTACATTTATGTAAAACATATTGAATTTTTGTTATGTTTATTAACGGTTCATACAGTTTAGTTATTGGAAAGGAGTAGTATACTACAGTCATTTTATCAATCAACTTTCAACATTTACAGTTGCTTTTCTGCACAAAAAATGGTATAAAGTTCAAAAATGAGCCTAAATTTTTCGCCACCCTTATCAGTTTTTGAAACTCTCTCTAACGTGTCATGCACCATTATTTGGAGGAATTTTTTATTTTACTATTGATAACTGGGAGTTGCAAACTCACCAACTGGCGATAATAATTCGTATTAAATATAATCAAAAGTAGATCCGAATTCAGTAGCTACAATTTCGACTACCAGATGGCAATACTTGTATTTGTATGGCAATACAATTTTTAAGGCCAATAACAATATTCATATTTAAATCACATAAATCCCGCCAACTGGCGGTAAATATTTGTACTATTAAACAGGAAGTGGGCCGTTTTTTCAGTAGTTCCAATTTAGACCACCTGATTACTTACAATTTATCAATATGCAAAGTATATAAAGTATAGTAAACATATTGGAAAAAATTGTTGGATTTCCTCAATATTTCATGTTCTAAGGATGAAATTTTTTTGTTTAAAGGGTAAAATGTTATTGTACTGAAAAGGATTGATTTTTCGAAAAACTTCATGTTGGATCCATTTTTTGCTCAATTTCATGTTTTCGGTGCGTAGCGTACTGATTTTGTGAATGCAATACTCAGTCACACCATCCTGTATATAGGGTGTAGAGGTAGTTCACAGGAGATCCAAAATTGAAAACCAAAAGACATACCGAAAGCCTTTATGTAAGAAAAGTCTGTCAAGGATTAAAGTCATATGCTAAACTTTTGTAAGCAAAATAAACATTAAGAGAAATACTTGCAGTTTCAAGGTTAAAAGCCATGTCAATATAGCTCATCTTCAGGGCAAATATCTGAAATTTTCTCGTTGAATTATTCTCCCCTCACATTATATTTTCACATTACTCTCAGCTTAATTGTATTTTTTATGAATTTAAAACCCAAAATGATCGTAGTATTAGAAATTATAATAGATACATACTCAATAAGTATGTGGTTTGAAACTTATTGACTATTCCATTTGATAAATTATTCACAAACTTACCACGACTTTGGTTCAGACACGATATTTAAATATTATGGATATAGGTATTTGTATATTTAGTATATCTATAGAATGGCTTCTTCTTAGAAATTGCTCCTTTGATCAAAACCTCTATGAATTTTCAATTTTCAATTACTTTTTGAAAACTTTCACAAAGTTCGAATTACATATTACATTTAATAATCATTATGACTCATATGTGGGTGAAACAAGAGCATGTAAAATAAATGGAATCTTTTGATATGCAGACGACTCTAAAAGTTTTAGAGGCGAACTGCATTGGAAATTGATTATTTATAGTTTATCTCTTTAATACCTGTTGTCTGCATATTATCTCCTCGTGTCTCGTTGAAGTATTCTGGAATCGACGCTCACTCGGAGGTCTGAAACCCAATAATCAAAGCAATACTAATAAATACTAATGCAATAAAGCTCATATTAATGTGAAAAATCACAAATGTCCAAGTCAATTTTTTTGAAACTTCTGAACAAATAAAACTTATACTAAGCTTGCACTTTCTGCGCTTCGTTCTTTTGACTTTGGAGCTACCAGGAATGAACGTTAATAATTTCGAGGAAAATTCATTTGAGAATGAAACCAGGGTTATGTGGTGTCATTTGTCGCAAATCCGTCCTTTTTTTAAGTTGCACTTATATTTATCTATTGATAAGTTATCTTGTCAATTTACTCTTATGTTCTAAAGGTATTGAGTTAGAATTATAACACAGAGAAATAAATCTATGTGGATTTACGGCTTTACAATATAATTCAGGCATTACCAGTATGCAATCACTTTTTGAGACACTTAGTCAATTTTTTTTACAGACTTAGAATAATGCTGCAAGCTCTGATAGATAATATAGAAATGTGTTGTTTTTAGACTTTTTCAGGAAATTTGTTTAAGTTTTTCTCTCCGTAAGAACCATCCTCGTACGTCAAGGAATATTATAAAAAAAGAATTAGCGAAATTGGTTCAGCTGCTCTCGAGATTTGCACTTAACAACACATTCAGCGATTCATTTTTATATTATATATAGATATATCAGATATTTTAATTAATTTTTTTTGTTGTGACGAAAAGCACTTAAAACTCTTGATTTAAAATTTTTATGTTTACGTTTTTTCAACATTGTTATGACACTTAAAATTAATATGATTCCATTTATTTTATGACTTTCAATTGTCACAAGAAATTACATTTTTACAATTTTTTTTATATATACACTCATTTTTATATTTTTTACAATGTGTAAGTAGCAATTTAAGTATATTAAAGATATTTTTATAGGCATTGTTATAGCATGACCTTAATAACGATGAATGAGCTTAGATTTATATTGTTATACATTATAAGGTCGTACGTACATATTATGTATTATAAAATGCATATAATGTTACTACGTACAATACATATATGGTCTAAATCAAAATAAAATGAGCTATTTTTTTATATTCGACCAGTGGCCGCGAGTTTAATAAATAGTTACTGTTAAATTGTCGCCCTATTAGCTCAGTTGGTTAAGGCGTAACCAATTGCGTCCACGGTATGCTTAGGGTAGTGAGTTTTTTTCACGCCGTCGTAACAAAATTAATTTAATTAATAGTTGTGTTGGGCTGGTGTAATGCATAGTATATGCATGAAGGAGGTGCACTCAGCCTCTGAAATTGAGGAGCTGATAAATGAAATTATCAGCGGAAAGGTGGTGTCTTTCGTGGACAACCAATATAATCTAACCTAACCTAACCTACTTTTAAATTAGTACCTTAAAGATAAAGAAAAATATGTACATTAACTCATACCAATACCATACCATTTAGGAGTGGAAATGAAGTCATAAGTTTCTGAAATAGTGAACCTAATGATCTACAATTCCCTCCATGCATGCCCAGTTAACGAGCAATAATATTTTTCAAATATTCAGTGATGTTTTATTTCTTTAAAGTAATTTGTCTTGAAGGGGATATCAATACCTATGTCTCAACTCGAAGTCAACAAACATGCATTCTTATATAATTGTTCAATTAATTTATATCCCCCATGTTCAACGTTTTTAACACACTTTTATTAGCTTGGTAATATCATCTTTGTAATGAAATCTTTCTCTCTGAACGAGATTTTCACCCACTTTAAAACGACGAATTGAATTGAAACTTCGGACATTTATCAAAGACCGACGACAATACTACTCTTAAATCAAGTGAAAACAAACAATTGATTGAGTTAATTGTTGAAATACCATGCATTGACAGTGTTGATTACTCTATCACATTACACATACATACAAATCACACATACATAACTGATATTCCCATATATTACATACCTACTATGTATTATATGGAAATTTACGCCTATTTTGCGCACCCACGGGTAAACAGTGATGTTTACGAAAAATAGTTTCAATCAAAAGTTGGTTATTTTTTTTTAAGAAATATTTTCTACAGTTAAACTTTTGTTCTATCTCTAACGGTTTACAAAATAGGTCCTACGGACCCAAGATCCAATTGACCTGTGTTGCTCACTTACGGAATCGACCACACTTTCTATGTCCTTAGTACGCTGTAAAAATTTCAGCTTGATATCTTTTTTCAAGTTTTTGAGTTATCGAGCTGACAGACGGACAGACGGACGGAAGGGCAACCGGAAGTAGACTAATTAGGTGATTTTATGAACACCTATACCAAAATTTTGTGCGTAGCATCAATATTTTTAAGCGTTACAAACTTGGGACTAAAGTTAGTATACCTTGCATATTACATACATGCATACTATTTAATTAATTATATATATAACTACTCTTTCATTAATTCCTAAAAAGCGACGATATGTGTTTTATCGCTTTTTGATTTTCCAATCTGTTTTCGTAATGTAAAGGTAGAAAATTTTTTATAAATCACCTACTATAGGTTCATTTTCTTTGTACAGAAATATTCATACCATGTAGTTATATAAATAAGAATAAGCTGACAATTTTTATTTTTATTATATGAATGATATAATCTTTGTATTTATATTTATTTTTTTAATATATTTTTGTCGTTAAAAATTATAAAATTTTTCATTCATATTTTAATTGTACCATAAATTATTTAGTGCTATTCATAATGCTTAGATATTCAACCAAATTTTAATCTGAACAAATTTGAAAGGTAAAATGTTTCAAATTAACGGATATTACCTACATAAAAATAAAATGTAAAAGTCAAAATTATCAGTATTCTCTGTACTTGTGTAAGTATTTGTATCAACATTCATTATTTTTAGAAACGTCACAATAAAGTTGATTTTTCTGTGGTTAGATTTTGGATATTGCTTTTTTGATTTAAATTAAGTGGAAATAAAATACGTCGAGCACTAGGGAGCCCTTGCATTCACTGTGTTTACTAGTGCGCATTCACTTCCTTTAAAGAATAAAGACAGACAGTTTTGCCATTGCTGGCAACGCACCAGATTGTTCTACTAATTTAAAAAAAATCAAATTCAAGTTATTTTATTGGGGCTATAATTTTTAATATGATTTAGGTTCATAATTTCAGAATGTAATTTTAATTT
Source organism: Chrysoperla carnea (assembly GCF_905475395.1). Classification (NCBI taxonomy): domain Eukaryota; kingdom Metazoa; phylum Arthropoda; class Insecta; order Neuroptera; family Chrysopidae; genus Chrysoperla; species Chrysoperla carnea. Next base: position 37,512,991 of record NC_058339.1, read on the forward strand.
TCCATATATAAATTTGGTTAATTAACTAGCGCCCATCCAGCGTTATTTAATTTAAGCATGCGCTCCCATATGCAAGACCTACTTCATACCTATCAGGTTCATGTTCATAAGGAAAATAGTATCCGAAATTCAGCCGTTTTTATAAAAACTCTCAAAAAAATTGCAAAGTCTCGTATCATTATATAATATCTACCTCGACCAGTGCGGAATTGTGCAGTGCATAGCCATAACTAATTGTGTGTATAGGCAATTTTACTACCAATACACACCAAATTTTTTGAATAAGATCTACGACTGGCCAAAGAATGTTAAAGGAAATGGAAAACAAATTGTCGGTACGTTTTGCACGCAGTTCATACCTAAATTTCCTCTCATTGTAGTAATCAAAGGGCAAATCCCTACCCTGGATCTCTTCCAGGCCAACAGCGAAGTTATGAAGCGCTTAAATCTGTCAATATTTAACATGATCTCAACACCCAACAAAAAACATGGTTTGCAGTTTATGTCGAGTGTTTTTAGTAGTTTTCGAACATTTTGTTAATTTTTTTTAGTGAATATTATTTTTATATTTATTTGTGGGTGCACAATCGAAATGCTCTTTATTATATATTACTAATATGAGCTGTCACACAAAGAATTCATCATTTGTGTAATAATGTTGCCTATATTTTTATATAATATTATCCATTTGAAAATATAGACGATCTTATTACATATTTGACAAAACATAATATTTTTCCACATTGAAAACAAATAGAAGTTTTATTTAAATATTTCTGCGAACTGTGCCTAATTCGGTTATATATGCAACGAATACGGTGGCCATATTAGTGCTTAGTAAAATAATTTTTATGTATATTCGATAAAATACATATATATAATAATTAAATTTCAATAATTAATATTTTAGATGTTAAAATAAATAGTTAAAATTTAACAATATAATTATGTTTTTGCTATAAATTTATGCAATTTTTATATTTTCATTAATAATTCTCATTTTCTGAACAGTTGTAACAAATATTGGTTTGTGTTTGTTATTCGACAAATATATTGGTAATTATTTTCAATGGTAATTACAAAAGTGAATCGATCAAGTATGAACATATTTCAATCTTTTATATCTGATAACACACAGCCTTTACATTTACATGTTCGTAAATATAAGTTTTAATAATAAAAAAATTTTAGAGTCAAAATAATATTTACCTAATACGCCTTCCGTAGAAATTTCAAATCTCTGTACGGTTTACGAAAACTGAATGAATAAAAACAGCCCTTTTACATGGTGGCATATGAGTGCTTTTAAAAATGTTTCCATTTACATAAAAAACTTTTATCAATATTCCTCAAGTTTTAAGCTTTAAAATCGTACCAAAATTAAGAATTGTGGCGAAATTTTTGGGTAAAAACTTTGACCATGATAGTTAATTTCTCCTAAACCATAGAGAGAATTGAATGAATTATTCACAAAAGACGTATAAAAGGATTGATAAATTTTTTAAGGCTTTGGTATCATTTTCAATTTACGGTATCGAGGATACTTAAGGAGATGAAATGAAAATGATAACAAAAATTTAAAATTTCATTTATCAATCAATCACTCTTGTTTAGGTTTTTTATGAAAAATTCACATTGATTCTATGTACGATTTACGAGAAATGTGTCCTTTCTTTTATTAAAAAAAACTGACTTTGATAGTTAATTTCTCCTAAACCGTTCAGAGGTATGAATTTTTCACAAAAGACATATTTTTTTCGGTATCGAACTAACTTTTAAGTGATTTTCTACAACTTTACTATCAAAACTTCCAGTTCCTTAGTATTAACAGAATAATTTTTAATTTTATTTTTCTCTTTCTTGATGTTATTATGCAACGATCGACCCAGATCGAGTATCGTCACCTTACCCCCCCCCGAGTATGTCCCAGAACGCACGTACACACATGCGTACCTACACTAAAAATCAATCTAAAATTGGTGTTAAGAAGAATTATTGCGAAGTTAATAACTAAACTAATTAATGACTAAACTTTAATATTGACAATTTAACATAAAATTATGTAGGTATTTCGTTTGTAAAAATTTTTTTTTATATATCGTTGGTATGGTCCGGAATTCTAAAAATACAGCTTGTAACATATTAGAGTAACATTTTAACATGTTCAATATGCAAATATATAATTATACACAAATGCAATTGGCTTACAGCCAACAACATTAAAAATTTTGAATACATTATTTAAAGATGCCATTTTATGTAACACTGAGCTTGGATTGCACAGTAATTGTTACCGTTGTGATTAGCTACAAATATGGAATATTAAAACTTTTGAAACAGTAATTACGTTTTTGCCGCATTTCTGAATGTTGTTTTCAAATAAAACTTGACTGATTGTTTTCAATTGGTGCACCGAGAATCCTTTGGTCTACGTGCTAGGGGTCCATTTGCAGTACCCTTCTTATGTATTATGATTACTAGCTGTGCCCGCGGTGTTATCCGTGATTAAACGAGAGTGGAGTTACCCGCTACTAAAAGAGATTTTGAGAGTCTTTATCGTTACTGTGTAAATTAATCAAGCATATGTATCCCATAGAACCAAAGCCTATAAAAAACTAAAAAAAATCCATCCCAGGGGAACCTTATATTTTACAGGGATAAAAAATATAGTCTGTTTTCTATTCCAGGCTTTAATCTATTTCTGTGTCAAATTCCATCCAAATCCGTTCGAATTCAAATTCCATCCAAATCGGAAGTTTTTGCGTGAATGAATAACAAACATCCATCCATCCATCAAAACTTTTACTATTATAATGTATATCAGATTATTGTTTCCAAGGAATCAAAATTATATAGTTTTTTTTAATGTTTCTCAAAAATTTCAAAAATAAAAGTGGCGTTTTGAAATCTCAAAAACTAGAAAAAGATAATTATTTAACTAATAATAATTTTCAATTTTTGTTATTTTGTTTCTATGGTGTTAAAAGTTAATTTATAAAAAAAAATTTCTACGATAAAAATAATTTACTTTAAACACAAAAAATTTGGTAAGCAAAAACAGTTATTTTATCGAAGATGATTGATATTTTTATTATGGCACTGAAACCTTAATTGAAAAACTCAATAACATGTCTCTATTTTTTAAATAAAAATATGCAACTTACTCTTGGGTAAAGTTGCATGGCACAGGATTTTACATGGGAATTATTCAAAATTCTCTATTCTCTAGATAACATAATTAAATATGTGATTCTAACAACAAACTATGATTTAAAACATAAATTTACACAGCCATACAAAAAATATTATTGTCATATATTTTAAATAAAAGCAATGCGAAAATTAAGTACTTCGTTTGTTGGGACTTACTTACCAATCTGTATTTATTAACTGACAAAATGTTAAAAAACTGCCAGGGGTAAACCCATCATCAACTGCGTGTTGTCAGATGTCAACTATATGTAGTCGTAACCAAAGGGCAGAAGGTAAAGAGAAGGCTACCATTACTGGCAATGCTAAAAAAGAGTATACGAGTTTCCACGTCTCCAATTGCGTCTAGTCATAAACGCTCTTCACCTCCATAAGGACCTCTGGGTTGTGAGCCAAGGATTCTTCCACTGTGCGGTACTCTGCTCTGTGAAATAATATCATAATAACATGTACTGATTCGGTTGTAAACACAGTAGTATTTACAGGACCTAAATACCGGATGGCATTCGTGTCTGTATATGCGACCTTCTCCTCTATGTTATACTCTATTTAATAAATAGATGTGCAAATCGAGACCTCCAACGAAACTAAAAATAAATAAAATAATTGATTACTTTTTGTTTTTGTTTACTTTTTATCATGTATACGATATTTATTCACATCATGGTCTCGATTATAATTGATGATTTTTAATATGATACATACAGCGTAAACTAAATATTGATAAATATCTTGTCTAGTAATCTTAATAAAAGAGAATTGAAAAAAAAAATTTCACTTTATGTCTAGAACTCGAATAGACTAATTGGTAGGGCGCTTGACATGAATCCAAGAAGTCCGGGTTCGAGTCCTGGTTCTAGTGTATTTTTTCCAATTCTCTTTAATTAAAATAATTGATATTTTATGATGTAGTGAAACTGTGTAGACACTTCTCTTTAGTATTAAATGACGAATAAATTTTCAACCAATAGAAATCAATGAAATTCGTAGGGGTATTATTCAAAAATATTAGATTTCTGGAACATGTTCGTAGAAAAAGATGGATAAAAAATCAACTTATGTTATAATTCTCTTCTTCACTGTACGATAAGGTTTATTTTATAGGAGTAACATATAGTTTTATTTTGAGTATATTCAGTTAATTATATTCAAATAGTCTATTTATTTATTCAATATACGAATATAATGTAACTTATAGATATATAACGTTATAGATTCAGTTTACAATATAGGTAAATAATAATATAATTCGATTATTATTATAAACTCTACTCTGATATATTTATTATTGATTTGATTTTTAAAACATCCCTTCTATCTCTGTTCCATAATCATAATAACACAATATTAAATTTAATATTTAATTATTATAGACAAACATAATTCGAGTACCTATTGTCAGAAGGGCCTATCACACAATTTACTCATATTTCCATGCGAGTGGCTAAAATATTTTTTTTTTTAGTGAGATATAAATAAAAAGCTGATGTTAGGTAGAATGACCTTTTAACTTCCCGGAGGAAATTAATGTAATGGGGCCGATTTTTGAAAATCTCCAGTTTTACATATTTCTGCGGTTTCAAGCCCGCAATATCCGAATCAAACCTTTTCAATGTGATGTCTGTGTGTGTGTGTGTGTGTACGTATGTGCGTATGATCATTCGGATTCTTTCGCCTCGATTTTGCGAACCAACTATGACATTAACACGTGACTGGGCTTATTCGACGCGTAATCGCGTATATAAGAACTGAAAGAGTTTTCATTGGTTGAGCCGTTTTTAAATGGTAATAAAAAAACTAGAAAAGCTCGATAAACAAAATCTGAAAAGTCGATGAAACTCATCATTTGTCCATGGAGGTAATGATCTTTCCAGCATAAGCTGCAAAACATGTTCGAAACATGATCTATAAATGTTAACAAGACCTTTTTTTAAGTAATTGGCATTTCCCCCCTCTGGGACGTTAGTCGTGTGGACTACAGGGGTCGCACTCACACGACTTCAGTACCACACCGACTATGTACTGCCAATTTATATTAATAATTTCTTGCATATATATGTGAATAAAAATGTGATTTAGTAGAGAAATATAAATAATAGAATAGATGTGATTTTGTATAAGATGTGATTCAAAATTTGTTGATCGATAAATACTGTTATTTTTACTTTGCATTTCCAAAATATTATTATAACGAGTGACTTTTCGATAGAGACATCACATTTGGTTTTACTCAGGGCACTTTCAGCTCTAGTTTTGACCCTGAAACTGGCTAATTGTAGGAAAAAAACATAAAAACTTGAAAGTAAAAGTGATTAGCTGATATTGACTAATTATAGAAGGAAGTATGAACCAAAACGCTTGATTAATAATAAAACTGGAATTATATTAATCCTTAAACCATACTATATTAATCCTAAAACCATATGTTAAAAGTCTTATTAAAATAATTAGTAAAACTTCAATAGGCTTTTCTGAAAAGTCTCGTTTTTGGTGGAGGCGCTCTTCTGGCATGAAACCCTCGAATTATTTAATGAAAATGTTATATCATACATTAAAGTTTATAGTATAAAATTTTAAATAAACATAAATTCAAATTTTATAACATCATCATTATATTTTTGGATATTAATTGATATTATTGATTTTATTAATTAAATTTTAAAATGAGTTATAATAAATATGTTTAATAAAATTTATAAATATTTTTATTATATGGGCATGGTTTTTTTCTTTATTATACTTATATATGTATTTTATATCTTTGTGAACATGGTTTCTAATACCTGGTGTTTATACTGATAACTCAACTATTTTATTTACGATAAGAATCGTTTAATTAACCGCTCAACGCTCAAATTGTTTACTTGTTCTGGATAAATAATAATTCTGCTATAACTGTTTATAGACTTTTACGGGAAGATTATGACCAATTTAATCGTCCAAGTGAAAGAAAAATTTCCATCATTTTACAAAAGTTCAAGGAAACTGTAAACATGACAGATAGGGTAAGACGTGTGTATTGTCATAGCGTGCGTTATGCCTTTAATAAGCAATTGAATTTGTTTTTGTAGAGTTTTGTAAGATTCGCGTTTATATCAACAAAACTGCAACGTTGGGGCACTAACATCCGTCAAGTTATAGGCGAATTTACACCCTTAAACCAACGAAAAGACTTTGAAAATTACCACAAACGAATAAACTGCTGCAAAAGGTTCACACGCAGTTAGTTTGCTGACTGATATACATTGGAGTAGTAAACTTAATATTCTATTAATGAAAATATAAATAAGATAATATCACATTTTGTATTAGTGGTTTTAAAAAAAAAAAAGTTAAAAAATAGAAAATATGCTTTAGTATATTTTCTTATAAATTTTATATATGCTAAGCTATGCATACATTATCGGTATTATATACGAAGAAAATTAAATATTTTCTGTCAAAGAAAAATAATTAAACGATAAAGGTAAAAATAGTAATTGGATTTTCAATAAATCTTCATCATAAGTTTATTTCAATAAACACGCTATACAAATAAACAGACATATTTCATGAAAATAAATATTGTACGAAGTAAAGATGACATAAAAATTTATATATATATATATATATATATCCCCTGAACGTTTATTAAATTTTTATTTAATGTAAATATTTTTCTGGAATGTATATTATCGAGACTGAATGTATGTTGTATACGTACTACATAGTAGTTATAGAAAGTCAGTCGATTCATAATATACAGACAAAAAATCTGTTGTGAACACCATATGACACCCTTGCACGCTTATAAAATAGTCAAAATGGAAATTTCTATTGAACTCTGAAACTGGAAAATTTTCGATATTGCTACTTACTAAGCAGTACATAGAGGGTGCAAAACAAAATGAAACAACCCCTCTAAATTCTAAATTTCAACATTCTACGGGTAATATTTTTTGCGTTATGAGATTATACTTCATTAATACACCGTTGTGTTTCATGAAAACAGGCATTTTTAGCTCCAAAATGTACGTAACAAAGCATTAAGTTTTCGATATTCAGGGTGATAAAAAAAAAAAAACCAAAAAAAAAATTAAGAGAGAAACGAAATGAGGCCGTTTGGGAGGAAATCTATATAACACAGAGAATAAAAACTTTTATTTCGGAAAAATTCCCGGAAAGATAGTTATTTCCATGAACCTTTTATTTGTGGCTCCCAAAAAAATCTCAATAGTCCCCATCAATCCAAATACCGCTACAGAAGTTATCCGGGGTCAAAGTTTTCACTGTTATAAAAAAATAAGTGGTTATAAAATTTGTATATTGAGAAATTTCTTACAAATAATATACAATTATGAGACTAACGGTTTTTAAGAAAATAAATGAAATATAGATATAAATGTTCTCCTTTTACTATGTACAAGGTAGTAAACATTGGTTCATACGATGTTTTCGGATATTTATATTAAAAATATTGGGAAATTCTAAAAAATATATTAAAATGTGAAAATTTTTCAATACTCAACATGTCTTCTACGTTAAAACGGTCGTGTACGCTATGTCGTGTGCTTTAATCTTAATTTAATACAAAATTTGATATAACTAAATTGAATTTTTAATATAATTTATTTAAAAAAAAAAATTTATAACATCTTAGAAATATTGCATTTCGAAAAGTGGGTGCTACAGAGAAATCTCTTTTTAATTACTTAGCACATTTGACTTTTCGAAAGTGAAAAAGGTGCATAAAATTATTTCTTTGCATATTTTCTCGTGATATATCTATTCATAGGTTCTCAAATACTTTTTTATATATTCTGTTTCATTGAGAAGGTTTTTTAAGTGAGTGGTAAAATCATTTTTACCACTCTGTACTATTTTTTACAAAATCATTTCTTTACCACTCACTTACCAAATTATGATCTAATGCTCTGGTTGGTCGTCCCTTAGATCTTTGTGAACTTTTTCATTTATACTAATGTATTTTTGTTTTATTACAGGAAAAATGTTTAAATCAGCTGAATTGCCATGGTTAATACAATTTTTTCAAATGTTTTACAACGATAAACCGGTGGATTGGTTGCTAGATAATTTAATTGCAACAAAAATCTGTAATGGTGAAAAGGATTATGTGGTAAGTTCAATTAAATCAAATTTAGTATGTTAATCTTGAAAAAGTGTCGTGCTATAAAAATGTTACTAGACTTTAAAAAAAAAACACTCTGTAAATAAATTAGCTCAGAACTAAATACAGCTTCATTTCTAGAGGAATTTTTTGAAAGAGGTTCAATGTATTGTGTCAAAAACTGGCAATAATTAAAATAGATAAAATAAAAGAAATTAATTATGTTCCATCTCGTATATTTTTAGGAATGTGACACTTATAAATATACTAGCTTTTTCCCGTGGCTTCTCTCGCGATAATGATTCATTTCAATGAATTCATTAAATGATTGATTCATTTAGATAACGTATGCCCTTACCCATACCCTCTACATACCACTCGCAATATAGGCAAAGCAAACCTTAAGAACAAATCCCTTAGCCCGCTTAACCCACCCCTTAACTATGTACTTTAATTACATCTCGTGGACAATAAATCGACATTTGACGCCATAGGTCGCTATTCTCGCAATTTAGAATAGGCTTTAGTTTATAATATATAAGTCTCGTTGTGCACGCAAGGCGGAGGACTTTTAAAAAGCAAGCGAAATGAAGCATAAAAAATAAATAAATAAAACAAAAAAATCAAAGTAATTTTAAGAGCGTTTTATTTCGGAGGGGTGATTGCTTGCGTTGAAAATATTAAAATTTAAATTTTTAACATAAGCTTCATAGAATTTCACGCCGAATGCAAAAAACCGCATCTTTGTTGTATGAATTGAAGAAAAAAGAGTAGGTAAGGGAATAATTTTATTTATTTTCGGGCGCTTGCGACGTAGATCTAAAAAGTTTTTCAAAATATTCCGTTAATTTGAGTTTTTTACGCGTCAAATGGAAAAAATCCCTCTCATTCTAGTTTGTCTATAGTCTCTATTAAACTATGTCCTATTCTGATATATAAGCTAGATATATAAGCTATAATATTGTGAATTACCTTCCCCTAACTTGAGAATAAACGGTTCTCCATACAAACTTGCATCCCCTATTTCACCCCCGTCAAGTTTTTTTGTGCGAAAAAAGTAGCTAATATCCTTCTCCAAGGTTCCATTTATCTTTTTATCAAAATTCATTCAAATTGGCTTAGATGTTTAGACGTGAAATCCTAACAGACAGACAGACAGAGTTACTTTTGCATTTATAAAATTAGTTAGGACTTTCAAATAGGAATTGTGGTATGTCAGTGTGTATATTATTAATTTAAATACAAAATTCTTGAGAGTATTGAATTTATTAAGACCACGAAAAACAAAATTAATTTTCGTGGTCGTGATAGCAAGGAATGATAATGTTTTATTATTTAAATTTATATCAAACTTGGATTATATTTCATTTTATCTGGTCTACTGTGGTACTAAAAATTATATTGTATAGATAAATGATTAATTTGACCAACAATTTAATACTTGCACAAATATCCATCCAATATACATCATTATTTTGGCAACGGTTTTTTTTTATATCCATTTTGACTTAATACAAATACGAATTAAGTCAAAATTGATAAATACGAATTTTTGGTATAAAAAGTTTTTGTTTGAATTTCGTCTTATTATAAACAAAAAACTTTTTTTATTAGATACAAAATATTTTTGTTTCTTCTGACTAATTTTTGGCCAATTATAACTTAAGTCACCATAAAAATTGAAAATATATATTTTTTTTAAAATTTGAGTTTCCACTACCCTGCTCATATACCTTAATTAGTCGGGCGCAACGGTTTGTTTTTGCTTTCAATACTTTATTAATGGTTTAACTTTATTTTAAACACTTTTTTTTTTATTTCCACTGACTAGTTTTGGACAAATCTATGAATCTTAGCCCAACTTCATATAAAAAAAATCAAGACTCTTATCCAAAATTGCCCTGGCACTCGAACATCCTTAAGCCAATACTTTCTTCAAAACGAAGAAAAATCTTAAAATTTTAACCTTGCGATTAGCATAGTTTTTACCGCCCCTTCCATCAGAATCCCAAGATAAGCTGGACTCAAAAAAACAGGAAAAGTGGGAGTATGTTTATTATGTTTTAATGCATAGTTTTTATGAAAATTCGCACCTTGCATGAGTTTTATTGGAGGCGTTTCCATAATAACGACACACTATTTATTAATATAATTGTATGGATTGCATTTATAATTTTATAGATTGCATTTATAGCTTACATTGGTAATATTATTGTCTTACAAATTTAAATAAATAATTATGATAATTTACATTTGAAAATTAATATTTGTGCAATTTGATTTCTTATTTTCACAATTTTTAATGCAATCAGTTTAATTCATTGTTATTTTTCAATAGTATTAATTTGACATTTACTATAGCACATTTAAAGAATTGTAACGCCAAAATTTTTGGCTGGAAGCGCTGGCATCAATTTTATTATCCCTATCATGACTACGTACACAACGAATACTTGTAGTATGAAATTCTTAACATAATGGTTAATAATATTTTTGGTATAAATGTGTAATTTATACATTTTACGATTTACGAATGTAGTTTCAACAAATATTTGTGGTTTTGCCTGTGTCTCAAACACACCCCTTTATTTTATATTGAAAGTTATCTTTCAATAAAATTCATTTCATTACACATTAATATTCCTCCAAAGCTTTTATATTGAACTAGCCTGATAACCGCCCGTTTCACTGGGCTTAAAGTAAAAAACACCGTTTTATAGCCTCCACCTCACTTGATGTGCACAGTTTTCAATTTTGTTAAATCTAAAATAGTCATAATTCATTGAGTATATCAGAATAGTTGGCCATGAATGGTTTGACATTTACTATTTTAAATTTTTACAGAATACTTTAATTTATGGTTCAAAATGATGATTATAGATCTGCTTCATCTCTAATCGTCATTTTGAACCATAAATTACAGATTTCTGTAAAAATTAAAATAATAGTTAAGGATGTATCAGTGCCATGGCAATTTTTGATAAAAGGCTTGATCAATCCTGCAAATTTTAGGGAGGGGGAGAGTGGTTTCCGATTATTTAAAGAAATAAATGACTTCAAAAGCAGGCATACTTAACATTGGTCTTATGGGCAAACGGTAGATGGATGATATGTTTTCATAGATTTCTCCAAAACTAGTCGGTGTAAATTAATAAAAAACTATTTAAACTAAAGTAAAAAACTTAAAAAATTATTGAAAAGAAAAAAAACCGTTTTTCCCGACTAATTAAGGATGTATGAGCACGCTTATGGTGACACAAATTAAAAAACATACATATGATGAATTATGTTGTAACTTGACAATATAAGACGAAAAGTAAGAATAAAATTTTTCTATATATGGAGTAATTTTCAAAATATCGAAAATTGAATTTTTTTTAAATTATTTAGCTTTCGATAGTTCGAAAACAGGGCAGATATCGAAAAATTTTATTGTTATTTTTCGTCTACATTCATGAATTTATAACAAAATTCATCATCAAAGTTGAAAATAAGGTACAAATAATTTCAAGCACAAGCCTTGACGTTCGTACTACCTTAATGCACTTTAATTATAAAATATGTGCTGCATATTTAAGTTCATGTGTATTCAATTCTTAGTCCAAACAGCATAATATTCCTAAAATAACATACCTACACTTATTTCAACATCTATATTTAGGATGATTAAAATTTATATGATTTTCATTTAGTTAATATTACAGTTAGTAGTTATACCATTTCTACAAACTACATCAGTTGTAGGTATAAATAAAGACCGTATGTTAGTAGTTAGGAGAGTAACGCTCTAACCTCAAACGTATAAATAACAGAGTAGGTATAATATAGTCTCTTGCATGTGTATTTTCAATGTTTTGAAACCATAAAAGGTTTAAACATTAACATTAAATTATATTTACTTTTTTTTTTTAAATAATAAATATGATTAATAAATAATAGTATTAGACTTCCTTCTGAAAGCCACATTCATTGCAGTAGAGGAAAGCTTAAAAGGTAAAATGAGTTAAAAGCTTTCTTTAATGGTTTTTTTGTTTTGAAGGTTCAGTAGGCATCTACAGAATGATTTGCCAAAAGTATAACTCCTTATTCAGATAATAAGAATTAAAAATCATATCTTTGGTATCACATACAAAGGGTATGATTTCTAATTCTAGTAGCTTCTGTCGGTTTACCGAATTTGTTAAAGTCAAAAGTACATTTCCTAAGTTTTTTAATTGTGATCTTGACTTTTTAAAACTTTCGAACCAGACTTTAGATTACTATATATAGCCTAAATGACAAAAATTTTAAAAATGACTAATACATATAGAATGCCCTCGAGAGCAAAGCCCCGATTAACCAAAATAATTTTTGAAATTTTTTTACTGTAATGCTTCTGAACAACTTTTCTATCCATAAATGACTTCCTGTAAAATATTTATTTTCTATAGAATATAAAAAAATAAAAATTTATGACTATTTTAAAATAAATATGAAGTATTTAGAGTACATAAAAGACTAGAGTACATCATAGAGAACGTAAAAGTTTACTAAAACTGAGTATTAAATCAAAATTTATCATATTCAAAAAATTTATTGTAAAAAAGATCTATTTAAACCTACAGAGTGGAGCAGAATAGCGCACGGTTTTCAAAACACTAAAACAAAAAAACCTATAAATTTTTCCAAATTATTTTGTTACCATCTTAAAATACGTAACAATCAATAAAATAAAAAAAAAATAAAAACTTTTCCAAAACCAATTAATATGCACTAAAAAGTAAAAAAAAAATAACGATAATATTATGTAATTAAAATTATTGTTATTTTTGGAATCGGTGTCAGCCAATGAAACAACTCTGACAGAACAATTTACAATTTACATTAGCTTGACTAACAATATAACAATAATTTTAACTACATTATATTATCGTTATTTTTTTACTTTTTAGTGCTATAAATTTGGTTTGGAAAAGTTTTTCTTTTGATGTCGATTTTCTTTTTGTTAAAAATTTTTTATATTTTGTTATTTTTAGTGAATCTGTACTAATTTGTCACTAAAAAAAGAATAATCGAAATCGGTTGGCGTGGTATTGATATTCGCCCTCTTGTCGTGCATACTTAATGCAAATTCAAGACTTTTATGGCTTTCTCATGGATGGTGTTGTCAGAACTGGACCAAAATGAAATTGCTTTTGTAAAATTGCACGGTTTCGTACTACCACTCTGTATAACTATCGGATACCATTACCAAGTATTTGAAAAAAATAGAATTGAAACAAATGAAAATATTAAACAGTAAGTACTTGAAAATTGAGTACTTATCGATATCGAATAACTATTTAATTATACTTATCGACTCGTGTTTTATATTGGAAAATAGTTTTTTAATTATAACTGCAAAAAATTTTATAACATTGATAATTTACTTTAAGTGGAGGTACTTTTGCCTGTCATAAATAATAGAGAAATGTATAAATTTTAATAGGGAAATATGACAATTATAGTCGAACAAAGATAAATATTTTTTGTTAATTAAGGTAATTCCAGCAGGAAAGCACTTCTCGACAGATTTGGCCAATGTCGCAGGCTCGAAATAATGTTACTTTAAGATCCCGAAGTTGCAGAAATGTTAGTGTTTAGATCGCAAGATAATAAGCTGTAAAGTTAGCGATTTCGAAGGTCAAAGCATGTAAAAATCACTGTCCCCCGAACTATTTTTTACTTGTTTTTAATTTTAAAAAATAGCAGCACGTCGTTTTGTTCTCGAGAGCAAAAATCACTGTCCCCCGAACTATTTTTTACTTGTTTTTAATTTAAAAAAATAGCAGCACGTCGTTTTGTTCTCGAGACAATGTACAATTATTCAAATCAAATCAAATTTTCCAGTTTTGCCAGTTAAATTATTGAATGTATGTTGCCCATAACTTTTTGAAAGAATCTTTCATTTGAAAATTCGTACATAAATTTTTTGTTTTCTTTGTTTCAGAAACATTGTAAAAAAGATAAAGCCTTGTTATGGATCCATTTCAAACCATCCTTATTTCAACATATTGGTACACATTCTTCCCTAAAGGGAAAAGTACAAAAGTTAAAGGTAAGCGATATTTTTATATTTGTAAATAGTAAATTTTTTTTTGTTTTTTGTGTTTATGATTTTTAATTTTGAAAAATAATTAAATTTTTTTTAAAGGATAAACAGTTTGGTAAAATTCCATTATTCTTTCCGCATGTCAATCCTGAAGCTGAAATTGAATCGGATATTAAACATTATAAGCAATATACTTTAAAACGTGCATATCTTGGTGAAACCTTCTTTTGGGGTTTATTACCACAAGTTGGAGATCATCTAACATTTAAATTTTCTAGTCCTATTTATATTAAACGGTATGTATTCTATTTTAATATATGTAATTTTAAGATTATTAACTAATGATGCATACAATACGCATATAATTAGGAGCAGTGAGAACGTTGAGCAGTGAGAAGCAAGTACAAAACAAGTACTTTTAGTTTTTTTAATCAGTATTTTTATTTATTTTATAAAAGTAACAATACTACATCAGTGTGTTATGTTTCAACTTGAGTTCAACGAAATTTGAAAAGAAAATATTAACTGTATAAAAAGTTATTGCTATATTATATGTATTGGCCAGTAGGGTCGAAGGCTAGGCTTGAAAGCCCTGGCCCATGTTTGGGTTACCATTCAATGGACGAGGTTAGATTATCCAGCCTTGGTGCTTACAGGTTTGGTCAAGGTTATACTAGCCAATCTTGGCCCAAGCTCAAAAGTCGCATAAATTTCATTCAAATCCACCGAGCAGTTCTCGACTGACAGTGATCACTGCTCTCGACCAAGCCACATTGCGGCCGATGGCCAAAAATCCGTCCAAAATTCGAAAATTTAGGTAGCCCACTCCAAAATTGAATCGCAGGTTGTTTTGGGATCGCTGATAACAAATTTTTTTCCAACAGCATCTAACAGCATCTAACATCTAACATTATTGTTTTCAGACGTAAATTTCATTTGGTTTTGTTAAATTTTCTTGATTCAAACCACTTTGACACGTTTATGACTTTTTCCTTTGTATCTACGTAAATGTTGTGCGGCGAAGGCCACATTCTGACTGAAAGTAAAGAGAAAAATTGGGGAACAGGACGTTGCTATAAACGGTTTTCATTTTTTAGAGAATCGCTGTAGCAAACTTATTAAAAATAGCTAGGTACCCCACGTACGACAAATACATATTAATGTAGCAAACTTATTGAGGAAAAAACTCAATCTAGAATTTTTTTCGAATGTTTGCTTTTGGCCGCACTGTGAGCGTCAAAAAACTCGCTGTTCATTGTCAAATAACTCGAAAAGTTTCAGATTCACCTGAAATCGGATCCTCTTGAAATTTTTCGAGACTTTTTTAAGATATTATACTTTGAAAAAATGCCTTTTTTACAAAAATTCTGACTGCCCCTAACCTCTTGCATGAGCAAGATAACCAATCATGGATTTCATTATATTTTAGAGTAATAATTAAATATGAATTTAAATTTACGAAATGTAATTCCAAACAAAGATGTTACTTTCCTAGTAACAAAATTGTGTATTTTTAGAATTTGAAAATAAAATATCTCAAAAATTCGTCAATTTACAACCATTAATTTTTGTGTATGTTTTTTAGACAGCAAATGGAAATAAATTAGAATGTAAAACGGAGACAATTTATCGAAATTGGTCACAATTATTTCAAAATAAAATTGACATTTATTTAATTGATGTTAGTTATATCTAAAATTGAAATATTGGCACAAAAATCCCTATTACTTCCGATTAAATAAATGCTGACGGATTTGTGTTCACAGACTCAATTCTTCAAATTACCTAAACAAACACTGTATATGACAAGGTTTAATGTCGTGGCTTCTTATTTTAGAATAATACATACAATCAAAAACAGTTACTTTCAAAACTATCAAAATTTTCAAAACTTTATTCTCACAGGTATTTAAGTTTTGTGAAATTCAAAACTTTAAATATTTGTTATTATGCATATACATACCTAATAGTTTGAAAAGTTTTTGGTAGAGATTCGTTGAAAACAAAACTGAATTAATTTTGTTGAAATATGTAATATTCATGAATGTTCATTTTATTTAAAACACAATACAAAATAAATACAACTCAATTTTAAACATTTTATTTTAATCATATTGAAGTTATATACAGAATGGCTCATAAATTTTTTCTTCCATGAACTCCAATACCTAGCTTTGGCTTTAACTTTGACGTATATTATTATTATATTTTTATCTGCATTCTTATTGGAATAGGTTTCAGTAAAATTAGGTGATTTTTGATATGATATCATTTTGATATTTGTAGTCATAATTGTGTAGCGGGTTTAACGTAACCAAATTTGTGTAATAACAAATTGAACTGACTATAGTAAAATAATTATACGAATTTTTATTGCTTAGCTTTTTTACTACATACAAAATATAATATACAATTCCCAATACTTTTATATTAATGTTACTTTGATAGACGATAAAACTTGACCGTAGTTAACTTGAAGATGTATTGTAATCTCCTCTATTGTAAACTCTTGTATTGTAATCTCTCGTATTGTAATCTCTCGTATTGTAATCTCTCTTGTATTTTAATCTCTCGTTTTGTAATATAACCTATTAAGATCTCTTCTTTTGTAATCTGTATCGCATACTATGCTCCGTTTATATAGTTACAATCAATTGTTCTAGCAAATTCTAGAACTGTCACGTATTTTCTATTGCATATATATTATTTGTATTTGTTAATGAACAGTCTAGCAAATTCTTGTACGTATGTTCTATTGCATATATTTAACTATAAAACGATATTGTTTGTTTCTTTTTAAAATTGTTTAGAGATTATTTATTTTTAAGATAATATCTGTGTGAACGGATTGCTAACACCGAAATTGTTTCTTCTAATTAGTGCATTTGTTTATTTGCACGTTTAGGCTTTGATATCTAAAAAATTAAGCAGATGTTTATAATTTTGTATAGTCTCAACCAAGAAACAACATTTGTATGGTTCCATCCAGCATTAAACTAACAATCCGTTATCACAAATATTCGTAAAAATTACTTATAAGCTTATAAATCATACTTTTGCCTTGTTTCCTTAAGCTTCAAGGTGTTCCTGTAAATTAAATCATGCTTTTACATTATTCCTTATAACTTCCTTTTAAGTTATAAGGAATAATCCTATAATAGTAGCGAGAACATTTTCATGACACTCATTGTACACATTTTTAATTAACTTTTTGTATCAAAACTAATATCTAGAATACATAAAATAATGTAGAATAGTCGAGTTTGTTTTTATTGATTAAATTTTAATTATATATTGAAATTATTGTGATAGATTTCTGTATTAATTCTGAAACTTTATATAACAAGCAAGCAAAAAAAGAACAATCAAGTGTGTTTTTTTGTTCAAAACATCGCATACTGGTTGCCATAGTAATTTGCATTTTGCATTAAAAGCTGTAATTTTATTTGAAATCAATAGAATCGATTAAGTGAACATTTAAAACCATGAATAAACAAGTGAAAACAAACAATTGACTGACTTAATTGTTGAAATTCCATGTTTAGACAGCGTTTATTACTCTGTCACATTACACATACATATAACTGATATACCCATATAATACTACAATTTGCGCATAATATGCGCTCTCAAGGGTAAACAGTGATGTTTACGAAAAAATGCTTCAAACAAAAGTTGTTTATTTTTTTATAAGTAACATTTTTGACATTTAAACTTTTGTTCTACCTCTAACGGTTTACAAGATGAGTCCTAGGGATCCAAGACCCAATTGACCTATGTTGCTCATTTACAAACTCGACCTCACTTTTTACGTCCTAAGCACGTAACAATAAATTTCAGCTTGATATCTCTTTTCGTCTTTGAGTAATCGTGATGACAGACGGACAGACGACAGACAGACAGACAAACGGATATGGGCTAATTTGGTGGTTTTATGAATACCTACACCAAAATTTTGTTCATAGTATCAATATTTTTAAGTGTTACAAACTTGGGACTAAACTTAGTATACCTTGGTATATTTCATATACATGGTATAAAAACCTTTTCATTATTTTGACTCTGTCATCATTTTTTCTCCATTCAGAAAATAATTGTTTAGATTTTCGTTTATGTCAAAGGCATAACATATTTCCAAACATTTTATTTTGAGTGTCAGTGATGTTTAAAATAGTGGTTGGATGAAATAAACACTTTTCGGAAAAAATAGAATCCAATCAAAACTAGAATTCTTGCTCTTTTAGTTTTGATTCATGTATGAAACATAAAACTGTTATTCTAGCCATTTAATTGGTTTTTCATTAGCGGTAAAAATAAATCCATTCATTATTTTGAAAAATTGTGACCATAATTGGATACTTTTACTGTATAGATCTTTCTAGTGAAAATGAGAATAGTAGTAGTTTCTAAATAGTACTTCTTTACTTCTTAGGAATTTGAATTTTTAGTAACAAATTTTTATAACAAACCAAGAGACAAATTCTTATAAAGTTTGTCTAGTTTAAAATCGAAAAGAAACCGTAAATAAAGGATATTGGAAGTGCTTTTGTCAGTTTGTATGTAAATTTCGATTGCATACATACAAAAACACAGTATTTTCTTTTCGTTTTTTTTTAGTGTCGATATATAAAATATGACACTTTTAAGCTTTTCGAAATAAATATAAAAAAAATTTAAATTGATATCTTTTTACTCGAACGTATAATATTTTTTCTATATTTACTGATATAGAATGTTTTTTTTCTATCTTCTTTTTTTAAAATTAATTATAAGGATTTTTTATTCATATTTATTCACTTCTTACGTTCTCTTCTTCGTTCTAGTTATTTATTCAGAAGTGGTAATGCAGAACATCCGTCTGATAGATTTTACAATACAACCGTAGAAGTTCTTCCTCGTAATAGT
The DNA here is from genome assembly GCF_905475395.1 of Chrysoperla carnea. Taxonomy (NCBI): domain Eukaryota; kingdom Metazoa; phylum Arthropoda; class Insecta; order Neuroptera; family Chrysopidae; genus Chrysoperla; species Chrysoperla carnea. The sequence continues at coordinate 37,532,283 of NC_058339.1, forward strand.
AATCAATTTTATAGTAGAAATTTTAATACCACTAATGATGGTTTTGTGGTTGTGGGTATGTATATTGCAAATACTTTATTTTTTTTGTACCTCATTTATTTTGTTTGAAAAAATTATTCACAAGCTAGAGTGATAAGGAATTATTTACCACGTAAAATGGTATTATTTATATTTGTTTACTTAATTTTGTATACAAATTTAAACGTTAAAGTCTCTCGATTATTATTGATGTTTTCTATGAAAGAATGGCGAAAAATTACATCACACTTTCGCTTTGGACTAAGCGTTGAAATAATCAGAAATGTTAGCCCTAAATTTCATATAAATTTCAAAAATTTTAAAGATTTTTTTACAACAAATCTACGACTTGAAAGTTTTTTTCGTTTTTTATATTTTTTTTTGAAAATGAACTCTAAAAAGTTCTCGTTCAAGCTTTTTGGACAAAGATATTTGCTTTCAAAAGCAAAATTGGCACATCTGGATTTAAATGCCTGTATTTTCTAAAATCTTGAAATCTTTTCTAAAAGCCTGTATTTTCCAATAATCATCACACTGATATTACTGTCTCATATCATTCGAAAACTTAAACTTCTTTTAAACCATTTTATATTGTTTTGTAATGAAATTTAATCACTCTCCCACTTTTCGCTTTGAAACGTGTGAAATAAATAAATTTATGGATAAGGATAAAAATTTTTGGGCAACTAGAAAGTTCTAGTATTATTAAAAAACTAGAAAGTACCAGAGAGCTATTCAGGTTCCAAATTCGATTATTTTTCGCATAAATACAGTTGTTTTTAAGTTTGGTAAAATTTTGCGTTTTTTTTAAATTTTCGTTTATACTTTTGATGAGAATGTATTCCCTCAACCCAGATAAATAAAGTTAGTGAGAAACGGTCGATTTTATTAATCCCCTAGGAAAATTTATCTCTAGCGTGTGCCTTAAAGTAAAACGTTATTGTTATAGACGACATTTTTAAAATTTATTTTATAATTTATCATAATTTTTTTTCAATATTTTTATTTTTTATTATTTTTTTTTTGTAATAAAAATTTATTGACTGTGACATATTTCATTCTACATAAATTGATTTTTCTACAGGATCTTTTGATCTACTGGGTGTAGCAGAAGGTAGTGTGGATGAGTCATTAGGACGAATATCAATATTAAGACTGAATGTCCATTCGGAGAGTGAAAATTGGGCGATATTAAGCGAGGTAAGACTTTTTTACAATTTATCAAATTAAACAATTTTTTTCAGCAATAATGTTAATAATGATTGCTAAACAAAGTATAGGTATTGCTATGCCAAAACAAAGATTTTGAGGAGAGCAATATTAGTCCTGAAACGTCTATCTTTGTAGCTACAGGTATATAAGTGAAGTTTTGGATTTGTATCCATTTCAATCTGAAATGTGGCCCATAGTTTAACCCTTCTGTGGCTCTGAAATAAGGCGTTTCTGGATGCATGTTCCTGAAACCGTAATGCCCAGTATTTTTAAATCACTTAGCACTCAAGACATTTCTCATTAAGAAGATCGTACTGTACACTGCATACTGTCCTTCCACTGAACTATTAATTGCATGTTTAAAATGTCACCAAAGACGTAATATGTAAAATTTCTAACAATAAAATGTTCCAATCTTTCCATGTAGACATGTAAGACATTCGTATGCAATTTTCCACTGTAAAGATAACGAACAGGTAATTAATAACAAAAACTAAAAGTGTTTTTTCTTTTGTTATGTTTATATTTGTTGTAAGAAATGTTTTTTTTTCATATATATATATAAAATATATTTATTATCCTAGCAATAAAATTGTAAATTTGACCTCAATTACATACACCAAGTCGTATATAAGTGAGTACTTACAATACAAATTGTAAAAGGTATATATTTGCAATATAATAATGTACATAGATTTTTCACTTCAGTTAGTCAAATGTCAGAAAATGTCGGTTATACTATTTCAGGTTAGATACATAAAAGTTGACAAGTTGATTTGGAAATCAGAGCTTCTTAACTGATAACTAGTCACGTTTCAAAATTAAATCGAAGCTAAGGATTATAAAATATTAAAACCTAATCGTATACAGCGCCTTTAAGGTCATCTCTGAATCAATATTATAGTTCCACGATATTTACTAACAAGATACTCGCTTCGTTGGGTAATTACAATATTAAAAGTAAAAATACCGCGTTACAACCTTCACTTTCCTTGCTCCCACTTTTTTCTCTTCCATAACACTAAAATTCATTCAAATCCATTCAGTAGTTTTTACATGAAAGCGTAACAAACAAATTCATTTTCGCAATTGTAATATATAGGGATTGCATTTTTGAATTTTTATTGTACAACCAATTAAACAAACTATTAATAAAACAAACAAAAATTACAAAATAATATTGAAATAAATACTACTTCCATCAATACTTGAGAACAATTCTGTTTTGAATTCGGCACTAATGAATCAATTTTCTTCTAAGGATATGGTTGATTTCAAAACATAATTCATTTCGAAATTATAATGTCTTGATGACTACTACTGTCACCAAAACTTTCCATCCCATAACTTTTGCATTCCCTTCAGTGTCCCTGAAAATCGTTGAAAATAATACAATCGAAAATATATTTTAAAATTATATAAATGAAGAATATTTGTTTAATACTTACCAATGATAAAAAAAAATTTACAATAAATAAATACAATAAAAGAAACCTTTCAAAGGATCACTTAAAAACATTTTAATTGTTTACTTCACATTCGCATGTCGTATTGTCAGATGATATATGACCAAAAATACTAGAATTTACTAGAATATGCTTGCGTCTGGCATCCATCATATGACAACTCGACAAACCACCTTGTCCTTATTTGAAAATATGTAATTTATTCTTGACAGATTATTCTTTTACCATATTTGGTTTAAAGAGTGTAGCTTACCAAAAAAACTTTTTTTGACTAATCCTCAAGCACAAATTAAACAAACCAGTGCTTTTCAATAAAATTCAATGTTTATTTGATTTTCGATAAACTATTTCCACCTTCTTAGAAAATGAAACTCTTTTATAACATAGTGTCAATATTCGATTTCTTATGTTTGATATTTACTTCATACCTGGCATGTTTCAAACACATTTTGACTTTGTTAGAGAGAGAAAGTCCCTTGTATAATATACTTGATTTCAATTGTTATTTTCACATAGAAAATTGTATAGGATCCAGAGGTGGATTAAAAAATTTAACACCCGTTGGCAGCAGCTTAAAGAATTAACGCCCTCATCTATCAATAACGATATTTTATTTATTATTCGGTTTCAAGTTATTTATTTCTTAGAATCTGTGAAATCGCGTTGCTTGTTCGGGATAGTTTTCCGGCTCGAACTCTATTTTAAACTCCTTCAGTGTTCAAATTGTTCAGTGTACAATGCTCGCCTCTTTTGAAGTTTAATCACAAGTTTGTCTATAATTACGTGATATACTGTCCCTCTGTTTCTCGGCCAGATAATGAAGAAGTAATGTCTTTTTGATTATCAGATTAGGCAAATTCATCTACTGTGAGCTTTTCTTCCATATCCTTTTAGCATCCTTTTCATATTCTTAGATCGTTATTCCAAAACTTGCCAGTCGTTTTTATTAAAATTTTACAATCAATACACTCAACTTAATGCGAAAATAAATTTAATGTTTGTTTAAAAACTCTACGCGAATGCCCCTTTGTAACCTCGCGTCTGAAGACCATGTACCTACTTTACCTTTTGGATAGCCCTCCTTCAAACGGATCATTCTAAGTACTTCAATTGCTCATTCTTTAACATTTTATGTTGACGTGGGAAATGAAAAACTTTCTATTTCGGCTAGATTTTATAGACTCAAAACTGATTTTACAATAGAGTTTCTTTTCTGTGTACAACTGGAATATAGTGTTATCTATATACGAATTAGTTGTTGCAACACAATGCACTCTAGAGAAATTAAAGTAATTTATGGTTTGATGTTATTATGAGAACATGATGCATATAGAATGGTTTCTCTGCCTGTGTGCTCTGGATTCACTTCCAGTCGACAAGAATAAAGTAGAAAGCATTTCAAATCGACTTAAAAACATACATTAAACTCATAGTACCTACATATACACAGCAGAGACACAGCTTGAAATTATTTATACAACTATATAGCTTTTTGTTGTTGAGTTATAAAAACTTGTTTTTTTTTTATTGGAAAACTATTATTGACCACGTATAATAGGTCTCTTATTGTTGTGGAAATGTTGTTTAAAAACAATTACATATTGAAACAGTTGATGTTTATTGTTGAAAATTTGTAATAAACGTCACTTACAAGAAAATATCCAAGTCGTTAAAATCTTGGGAGTATATATAAAATGTTATGGTATCGAAGTAATTGAAATTTAACAAGTTGACAAAAACAAACAATTGACGGAGTTAATTATTGAACTGCACTGATATATAGTGTGGAGTTTGAGTATCAGTGCTTGCATCATTATTTAAAAAAAACCTACGTCACTTCTTTTCAAAATTTTCGAAAAATTTGCAAATGTATTTTATAAGAAAAAAAAATTTTGATAGAAGAAAAAGAATGATATTTTCGAAAAAATGTTCCAAACTAAAGTTGTTTATTTTTTCAATAGAAAGATTTTTTGCATTATACTTTTGTTAACATCTCTTACCGGCATAGAGAATTTGTTCTATAGAACTATAACTCAAGTGACCTATGTTGCTCGTTTACAAGCTTGAAGTCATTTTATGGTAAAAAAAATTTCAACTCGATCTGTTTTGAGTTGTTTTGATTTGATTTGAGTTGTGCGGTAAGGAACATAGTTCCTATAGTTCCAATAAAAATATGATTACGCCAATACCTGGAGTTCTATAATTTTACAAACCGATATCTCTTGAAGGAATCGTTTCCGAGCAAACTTCTAAAAAATTGTTGATTGTTTTGAGTGCTAAATATATATTTTCAATTTGAGTTTTTAACCCGGGAACACTCTACAAATTGTCTTGACATTATACCCCAGATATTATTACAAATATATTTTGTTATGCGCATAAAAATCAACAGAAAATAAATTTTAGAAGAAGAAAAGAAAACGAAAGATAGAAAATAAAAATTAGATATTATCGAGAAACATCGTTTGTAACGTTATTTACGGATTATATAAAATTGTGTGTCGAATCTCAAACAAACAAGCCTATAAATAATAACAAATTGTAAAGGCTAGATTCACATCGAATAATTATGTTTTCCTTTTTACCCGACTGCCAAGGACTGGTTATGTTATACGTTTATAAATTTATGTTTAAAGCTCTTAAAATTAAAATTTGTCGATTTATTTGACATTGTGCGTTTTATAGCTTTTAACGTAACGAAAAATATCTCTATCAATATAAAACTTAAAGAAAAAATGCAGAATAAGTGTTCACAGATTTACATAAGTACAATAATTTTAATTTAATTAAAATTAAGAGTAGGTATCTGATGATTATTTATAGCCAATTAAACACCTCCAATTTCCAGAAAATCGAAAACCCATACCTTGGGATGTAACGATATGTTTTATATTTTACAAAATAAATTGTGAATCAACCCTTCAAATAAAATTAAGAAATGAATAAATATTTGCAATTTTGATACAAACAAGATGATACAAGTGTTGAATTTTTATAAGCGCATTATGAAATATCTCTTGTTATCGTCTGTTGCAATAAAAACAAAATAAGTTATAATTCGTTGGTCTGAAATAGAAAACAGATTCGAAATAATTATTTGTGATAAGAAGAAAACTTTGTCCTCAAAGTTCATCATCAGTGCGCCATTTATATTTTATTTACGTCATGAAAATATTTATGAGTTTGGTAACTTAAAATTATATACACGCAAGCAGGTATGTGTTGGTACAAGGTGGTGTAAGTTGGAAAATTCTCGTACAATAGGTTTTGGATTACTTAGTTACAAAAAATAATTAATTGAACATAAAACATAAACTACTTACCTCGAAGGGAATATGTTTTAGTTATTTATCAATGAACAACTAATGCTTACAGGGTGGACTATTTTAATCTATTATGGCCTACAGCTCATTTTGTAGTTTACTAATCAAATAGAAACTTAAACAATAGTTGCAGAGTTTGATGGTGACATCATGTTCTGACATCGAATTGGATCTAGTTCTTCGTATTGCTTTAATAGACAATTTAGATCATAAAGGTAAGAGATAGGACAATGTTTTAATTAGAAAGAAAAAATTCGATAAAAAAATTAATTAATTATTTATTTCGATTAAATGCAATAATGACATATTTTTAAATCGCATTTCATCCGAAAGCTAACGATTTTCGAAAAAATGTTTTAAGTAAAAAATGTTAGCTTTTTATGAGGATCAACTTTCATATTTAAAGTTTTATTCTATCTCTTTTCACCTTTTAAGATCTTAATTGACTACTAAAGCAACCTAGAAAGCTACTCTCAATCTGATGTCAGAAGTCATAGTCATAATAGATTAAAATGGTCTACCCTGTATATAAAATATATATACTTATGGCCCTCCCTGTATAGAAGATTAATAAATATCTTCGATATCAAGAACAATTACAAATTTGGTAGTTATTTTTTTTAAAAAGAAAAATATCAATCATTTTTAGAAATTGGTAGCGATTCTAGAAATATTTTTTATTTCTATATTTTTTAAATATTTTTGTAGGTTTTAAAAGCGATTCTAAATCTTGAAGAAATCATATAGATATCGAAAATTATTATTCTCTTGTTTCATTTTTCAAAAATTTCAAATATATATAATGAAAACATTACCAAGGATTACTTATTGAATTTTCTATTAATTAAAGCTATGATTTAAATATCGATGAACAAACATTTATAAATATAACAAGTAAAAACAAACAATCGATTGAGTTAATTGTTGAAATACCATGTGCAGATAGTGTTGATTACGCAATCGTTTGTTTTTTTACGTCATGTAAGTAACGAACGATAGTTAGAGACGAGTAAACAGTGAAGCTTACGAAAAAATGTTTCATACAAACCGTGTTTATTTTTTTATAAGGAACATTTTATAGATTTAAACTTTTGTGTTCTATTTAACATTTTACAAAATGGGTCCTACGCATCCAAGACCCAAGAGACCGATGTTGCTCATTTACGAACTCAATCTCACTTTTTATGTCCTAAGCACGCTATAAAAATTTCAGCTTGATATCTCGTTTCTTTTTTTTGAATTATCTTGTTGACAGCCAGACAGACGGGCAGACGAACACCTATACAAAAATTTTGTTATATTTTTATATGTTACAAACAAGGGACTAATCTTAGTATACCTTGATATATTTTAATTTATACATTTTATAAAATTTATGTAGAATAATTATAATGAGTATAACGTATGTACTTCACTTAGGAAAATATGTTCAATAAACAATTTTTATTCCAATTATAAATTGAACAATGTCATATAGTATTAATTAAAAATATTTTTGCATCAATCTCTTAAACTACTTGCTTGTTTATTGCTTTTGAAGTTGTATACAGTTGATAGCTAGATTTCAAAATCTGTTTATTATAATCACTCTTAAATTTACGAAAACAGTCTAGCTATTTTATACGATGGATTTATTTCTTTCTTTATTAAACTTATATAGAAATATTGTTATACGTCTTGCAACTGAAAGTGGTTGCATTAACTAACGCTGGAAGAATGGTGGTCAAACAACCAAATTTCAGTCTGAAAAATTAAAATTACATTCTTTTACACACTTAAATAATTTGAACATTAAAAACATCTTCAAATCATTTAAGTGTATAAAATAATGTATTTAATTTTAATTTTCCAGAAAAATTTTCCATTAGGTTGGTTTACAACCAGTTACTTATTAGAACAATATCTGGCGCTTTTTGATGGCAAAACTGTCTCAACTATAATTTATATTTCTAAAAACATCAATAATGATTAAAAAATCAGCAATTTGTGCAGTTTTTTTTCTTGAATGTGTTTTTAGGTTCCAGACACATTATTACATGCATTCGCAATTTCAAATATAATAGAAATATCAAAAATTTAGCTCTCTTGTAATCAACTTTATCCCGTTACTCTTATACTAATAGAAATATTTTCTGAATCCAAGATAAACAGTAATATGTTCAATGATTGCATGTTAATTAAATCTGCTTTGAAAATTGTTTCACGTTGAGCATTTTTTCGATGAACAAATATCATGGAAGTCGCGTCATCGATGTTTGTATACTCCGAAACGTATGGATCGATTTTGATAAAATCTTGTGGGTCTCTCAAATTCACAATTCCGTCCACTACAAAATGTTTTTGAGGGTTCCACACCAAATTAAAACCCAAAACCTAGAAATAAATGGTGGAAACGCATATAAATCATATATCACATTATATCTTACTATTCAAATATATTTATTTGCGCTCGCACCATATTTTTCTAAAATTGTGAATAGCTTTTTGAATAGTATTGAGGTATTATTTATTATTATTCAGGTATTGTGAATAGGTATTTATTAGAGCTGTATACTGCCGGATGCTCCTTCCAGTACACAATTCCAAAGGCCACTTATTCCAAAGTTTTAAGTTTTCACTTCCTTTGGCAGTCTCCATGACTGACGTCGTGTGTGATGTGGTTAGTGTCCATAATAAATTTTTAATTTGAGGCTAAATGTATGTTTATTTTCTTAGATCTTCACCATTTTTGTATACCATCTATATATGTATATTATATAAATTTTGAACCCCTTAATGAACGAAAAATGTGGATTTATAATCATTTAAATGCAGATCTTAAAAATACATATGGAATGGGTTGCTAAGAAAAAGATTATTTTGATTCAGTATTTTCAGAAAATATGGAAAAATAGTCGAATGAGCAGCACATGAAATATTGGAGATGTCTTTGTAAGAACTATGGAAAATATATTTTTACGTATTACCTGTTCTATTTACATTCTACATCAACAATTTCGTATTTCGATACGTATTTTTATTTTGTAGGGCTTAAATAAAGTAAATAATAGTCAACTTTTCATAATTTTACTAAAGCTTTTGTGGTGTATCTAGTTTGAAAATCCACCTCCAGCAAAACATATTGACTATATCTCATAATTTTAGTAATCGAGCATTGCTACCATCAATCATCATAAATTTTGTTGTTGTTTTTTATAAACATTGTATATTTATTTGCTTGTAATTAGCTTCAACAATTTACCATTCATATACGTAACCCTACAATCACACACACACACACATACTTGTTTAATGGCGATATTGATTTCATAAACAATTAATTAAAAATAAAAAAAATAAAAAATTACAAAATTTTAATTTATTTACTCTTAGTAAAGGTTGATCAAATTGGGTTTAACCAACCGGTATAAGATACCGACATGATATTTTTCTAATTTTTAGATATTGTAACATGACATTTTTCATTAAAAATAATTTTACGCAAATGTAATGCCTCTTCACGGTAAGAGTAATCCTATTTTCTTTTTACTGTTAAATTTTGTTTATCATTTCGTATTTTTCGATCAATTTATCCATGAAATTATGGAGACAGAAATACTATCCTGTAGCTAAACAATTCCATACGCTTTATTAAAATAACACACTACTAACTACGGTAAATCCATAAAAATTAACAGTTTAGACTTTTAGAGTGATTTGAGGTATGGAGGTATGACTGGTTCGTGCATTTGAGTCAAAATGGTCGTACCTTTATATTAGTACCTAGTTGTAACAAAAAAAAAGAGTTCTGGCGTATAACTTTGCTTATATATCAATAGCAAGTATGAGTTGGTTGGGCCACTTTGAAAACAAACACGACATTTGAAAAAGAAAAAGGCATTGCAACAACCTGATCTAAGAGAAAGTATAAGGTCGATCTTCATTCATCTGATAACCAGATGAGACATAGTTTTTTTTTATCAAAAAGTGTTCATGGCTACTTTTAATTACATTAATTGCAATAAATTTTTTCCATGTTGTTTTGGCAAACCGTTTTTTTAGGCAAACCTATACAATTATTTTCGTAATTAAATTATCTTTCTTCTGATACCAATTTCGATTGGTTAACAGTTCGATGTAGTTATATAATAATGGTATAGGCTTGCCTGAAAAAAATTGGCTTGCATGAACACTTTTCGATAGAAAAACTATGATAGGTGTTATCAGATGGCCACAATTATTAATTGAATTGATTTTGTTGCGACGGTGGGAATCGAACCCGCTACCATAAGCATACCGCGGTCGGAATTTGTTACGTCTTAACCAACTGAGCTAATAGAGCGACTTCGCTTACATGAAACCATTTTCCGTTTAGTTTTTATTTCAATTTAAAAATTTACTACTTTTATTTGATCACCCTTCACATACTTTTGCTGTACGGGTATTTAAAAATGAGTTAAATAATATTGTAAGTGTTTTTGTTAATTATCAAATAAATAAATAAATACTTTTTTTTAAATGATGATTAATGTTATTTTGTAGGGGCGCTATACATAATTAACGTTTTTTTCCCCCCGAAAAACAAATAAGGGTATTATAAGTTTAACATTTTCAGCATTCTCGGTCATTTTTTGTTTTCCAAATTTTCCAATATCGACGATAATCAGCATCTGAAATTAAATGAAAATGGGACTGATGTAACATTAAAAATTTTAAATTTCCAGATTTCATCTACCATCTAATCCATAAAAATTTTTTTTGGATTTATGATATTATGTATCGGAAGCACTTATTAAAAGTTGGTTTTATGCTTGTGGGTAGTACACATTTAAAAAGTATGATAGTTTAGCGCCTTTCTCATAAATTGACAGTGAGACTTTCAGGCTTCCGTACTCGCAGCATTAAGAACTACTGAAAAGTGTATACAAATTACATATCGCCTTTTTTGCTGTTGGTATTTTTTATTATGCTCACATAACCCAATTTTTGATACAAACACATCCAAATAAACTTGTATGCATATTAAATTAGTAATTATCGGATAATCATTTAAAACAATCCACTTATACGATATACCCCCCCCCCGACCTCTTTACTCTTCTCTATAATAATTATAAATAAAATATGTATGTACATATTTATGAATAAATTAATTTAAATTTAACAAAGCGGATTAATTAACATTTTCAAATAATTTATGCAAAATTCAATTATTAATTATAATTATTAACAAAAAACACGTGAAAATTAAAACTTGACTGACTTAATTGTTGAAATACTCGATGCAGTCATTGTTGAACATCCCGGCCACTACTCCATGCACCATTTGGAGCTGTTTACGAACAGCAGGAGAGCTTTGACGTCGACGAACTCCAGGTCGGAGAGGTCGTCAAAGTGAGGCTGGTTCAAATAACTCCATCTCCTCATGACAAGAGCTGGGCAGTGATAGAGAAGATGAGACATTGTCTCCTCCTCCTCACTACTATGACAGCTCCTGCAGTAGTCGTGATACACTGCCAGGCCCAAGCGTTCAACATGCCTACCGCCCAACCAGTGTCCTGTAATAGCCGCAACAACTTTGCGAACAGAAGCCCTTGGAAGTGATATAAAATCTTCGGAACGATTGTACTCAGACCTTATCTAAAAAAGCTGCGTTACAGAATATAAAATTAAAATTTTTACGGATTTTATTCCTGATTCAATTCAATTAACGAGACAATTCCCAGTGTGCTACATAAAAAGTTAACATTCAGAAAAAATATTATAAAATTTTCTAGAAAATTATTATTATTTATTGAACCGTAACAATAATCAATATTGAAAAGTGCACACAAACCATTGTTATTAAATAAAAAAATATAATTTTTCCAATAAAATTTTATGTATCAATGAAACAACGAAAATGTATCGGCAAAGTTTACGAATATAGAGTGTTTATAAATTCAATTAAAAACGAAAAAAGCTTGAACATTATCGGGTAATACTAAGTAGATAATAATCCTTATTTCAAATTGAAAAATAATTCAAATGAACGGAAAAAATAAAATTAGAAAACTCAGATAGTAACCGAAATTAGTCTACAAAGTTTTGATTTCCAGGTATCAAACATAGAAAGTAAAAGTAACACTAACAACAACTTTCTGAAACAGAAACTTTCAAATGAAAAAATGTATATCAATTATCCTGTTATTTTCTCAAAGTCAGAAGTGATTAAATCTCAATTTATAACCATTCTGTACTTGGAGTACATATCATTGTTATAAATATAGAAAAGAAAGCCTTCCGGGTAATTGGTAATGTTATTTTCATTTCTAATAAATTGATATTTTCTTTAGACATACAATGAAAAATGAAAAACTTTTTTTTTCGTTATAGCACAAACACAGCTCAAACGTTATACAAAACAAACAAAAAAAAATCGTAGAAACGGCGAATAGTCGACTTTCTAATAATTAAGGGTTCTGTATATTTCTATACCGTTTTTGGGAATCTATTTCATTTTTAAACTGTCTTCTATTTCATTTTAAATCTATTTCATTTTCACGGCAAAACTGTCTGGCAATTATCCTTTATATTGAACAAAAAAAATTTCGATTGTAGGATCCCCGTTAGGAACAAAGTTCCTTACAAAACCTGTACAAAAACAAATGTAACCATTAAATAAATACTTATATACAATTTTATTTACTTCCTTTTGTAAATCTGTATAATACCTACATATAATATGTTTTTGGTTGCTTACCTAAATAAAATAAACTAATTAGTTATAATAACTTCATTTAACTAGTTTTGGATGTAAATAGTACAAAAATGCAAAATTCGTGTGCTATAATCAATAAATTTAATATAAAGTAGGTAAACATTGGTTGTCATGGATATGATACACACACACACTCACAAAGCATATCTCTCATTGTTACGTGATGAATTCTGCCAGTTTATTCACCATGGCGAGTCGCGTTAAGGAACTTCGTAAAAGTATCCTGTCGTCTTGAAATCAACATTTTGTGGCGATGCCAGATCTTTTTTTTTTATGGAAAAAGCGTGTTTTACTGCTAATTAGAAAAGCTCGATTTTATACAAAATTCAACCACCAAGATTTTTTTTCCTTTTTTTTTTTTATATTGTGTTTCTAACTACTATGGTCATTTATACAGTACCCAGATTTCATCTAACATTTTTAATAATTTAAACATTATAAGTATAGGGTATTATCGTTAGTCAAAAATAAATCATGAAATTTGAAAAAAGTTAAAATTTATGTAAAAATATACTTAAATATTATGATTTCGAGTCATAAAAGCACTTTTTTCGTTTAAAATATTAAAATTAAAAATCGTAATTTTTAAACTGTATATCACGTGACCTAAAACGTGGGTAAGCCCTGCTGTGATGTCATAGCGGTATGAACCATAGACCATCAGTTAGTTCAGTGTCGACAGCTGGGTATAATATATACATAGATAATAAGTATTTATATTTATTATAATCAAATGTCTATGAATATATCTGTCAAATTTATTTGTGTTATTTCGTATAGTGATACCCATATTACGTCATCAAATTGGATGGCCGCGTTTTTGAAAGTTTAAATTTAATTTAAGTTTTTGGCAAGAAAGTGTGTGTATTTTTCCAAAATAAATTTTTTGTGTCTTTTTATTAGCAAAATCATAATTTTGAAGTACTTTTTCAAAAATAGTGGAATATCCTATTGACAAATGAGTGTATCGAATTAATATGATACTTTCACATGGATCTGGGTACAATTCCCTAAAGTTAAAAATAATAAAATCACAAATAAGTTTCTTCTCATGATTATCTCTTTTCCACTTATATTATTTTTCAAAAACGTTCTTCTGTGCGCTATTTAAGTTATATATTTCTGTTTGGAAAATTGAAAAAATAACAATCTCTTTACGAATGTATTTTTTCAATTAGAAATGTTCATCTTTTTTATTTTTCAATGTAGAAATGAAAGAAAGGTTTTTTAATTTTCCATATATATATACATAGATTCTTGTTCAATGTGGATTATTTTAACATTACAATAATTATGTATAATTCAACTGTGAGAAAAGTTATGTAAGTACGGATGAAGTTTTTCATTTATTTTACAATTGATTTTTAACTTTTTCCTTTTTAACCTCCGACCTTAAAGAAAGTTGGACCGCTATGTGTGAACGGGTGAACCTATTTTAATTTTTTTAGTCTCATTTAAAGGTAATTTAACGGAGAGTGTTCTTAGCTCGAGTGTTCTTTAAGTGCGAGATTAATGTTCCGTACCCGAAAAAACTAAAACATTGGCGATGATCTTCAAAATCGATTCAGTTGTGAAAATGACATATAATTTTAACATATAAATAATTACTATGGAAATGAATGATCAAATAAACCTGGCTCAATTCATCTCGAAAAGTGAAATGGTAAAATGATTAGGTAATTAGCCTTTTTCCTCCGAAGATTAAAAAAAGATCCTCTAGATGGCAGGATATATTTGTACCCCCTTAGTGTTGCCATGTAGCGGATCTTTTTTTAATCTTCAGTGGAAAAAGTCATGGAATTATTTATTATTGTATGTCCGGATTTAATGATAATATGATAATGTTTATAATTTAATTTGTCTTAGTTAAAAATTTTTATTAATATTATTTAAAAAATATAATGCTTTAATTGTAGCCTTTTTACTCAGAAGATTAAACATAGATCCGCTAGATAGGAACACTGGGGGGGGGGGGGGTACATATATATCCTGCCATCTAGAGGATCTTTGTTTAATCTTCAGAGGAAAAAGGCTAATTCAAAACAATAATAAAAAAGAACAAAGTCAAGTCAAATATTTCAATTTCAATTAAAATATTTCCTCCAAAAATTTGAAGTATCCTTTTCATCTCATCTGTTGTTCTTGACCATCACTTTCATAATGATTTACGAAGGAGTGATAAATTTAAAGTGTTTACCTATGCGTCTATGTGCTTCTCTGTGGCATCGTAGCTCCTAAACGGCCGAACCGTCTTGATTGAGAACATTTTCTAGCTAAGATTCCAAAAATTACAAGGAATTACAAGGTTTACAAGGAATAGTTTGCATTTGTCGGGTCGTTCGTTTTTAAATTTTGTAAATTTCACTTGTTCACCCACTCTAATATGAATAATAATATTTATGTTAATTTTTTTTTCATTATACAAACGAAACTGAAATAAGAAATTGTTACAATTACTTTTTAAGGTTACCTACAGATTGTTTTGGGAGTTATTTCCATCAACATTCTTTAACGAACCAACCTAAGCATAATTATTTCAGTTAAATCATGAATAAATATGTTAAAATCACAAAATTTTATTATTTTATTTTCTCATTTACATATTAAGAAAAGATAATTTTTACATTATACCTACATTTTATTTAATTCATGTTAAATTCACAGAAAATATCAAAATAATAAATTTTTTCAAAAATATGTTTTATAAACTTGCGAGGGCATAATATGTAGAATTTTACACGCAATAAATAATTTTTTTTATTCTAACTTAAAACAGGCAAAAGGTGTGTTACCAGAAACATAAAAAATAATAATTATAAAATTTTTTTTATTTAGAATATTTTCAAATGTAATTTATTCATATGAACAATTTTTGTAAAATATATTTTTTTATGAAAATAATGAAGAAAATGTAACTTACTTTAAAAAAATAAATAATAATAACTTAAAAGATTGAAATATATTGATTGACTAGATTAATACCCGCCGCTTCACTGGGCTTAAAAGTAAAAACATAGATTACGTACTTATACGTCATCAACAGAGAGTGCTAAAAAACTGCGTTTCAATATCTCAAAATTATAATGTATTGAAATATTTGTTTACACTTAAATACAGCATTTTTAAGCAGTATTTATATTTTTTACTTTGTTATAACGGTGTAAACAATGAATTAAAAGTAAATAAATAAATACTTGAATATTCCTTAACATTAAGAAGGTTCTATTGAACTTTCCTCTCTTTTAGAAGTCGGTTACAACGTTAAAAATAAGAAAAAAAAATTAATAATTAATTGATATGTGAGTATGTTTTATAATACATTTTTTAGAGCATATTATGTGCAGCATTATAAATATTTCACTGATAATCTTTTAAGTATTATAAAGAGTATTACATTATGGTAAATGGTTAGTTTCACGCGATATAAATTTACATAAAGATACATGCAAATCTTTTGTTACCATATTTAGTTTAGTTTTTTTTTTTTTTTTTTTTTTAATTCATGTTAGTAAAAAAATGGAAATAGCCACCCACTAAATAACTCTTTAATTGGTACAAATAATTTGTATCTAAAACGAATTGTATTCATAAAGAAAAGTAATTTAAGAAAAACGTCCTCCTTTTTGGAATTCGTTTGGATAATTTTGATATAAATGATTGATTTATTAACTCTGAATCTGCCTTAAAAGTATTCAAATAATTTTAATTATATGAACAGAGAGATCAAAGATTCTAAAAATATTCAGTTACATCTGAAAAACCATTACATTAAAATAACTTTTGAGACTGTGGCAAATCACACGAACTGTAAAACTATTATTATTGAATTGTACCAAAGATGAAATCAAGCACCTATTTAAAAAACATTTTCAAAAGATTTAAAAAAAAAAAAAAAAAGTTGCAAAAACATACAAAAACATATATTGCAAATCTATCTCAATCTCTGTAAATCTTTAAGAGGAAAAAATGACTGGAATTAAAAATTATTTTCTTTTGCTTACCTATTTCAAAGAAAATTCATTTTACTAATATTTGCAACAAAATTGTTAAAGTTTTATTCCTTCAGTATCCTACGGCTAATGATTTTCGATTTATTCAAGATACACACGTACAAATGCACAAACACCCAAGTTAGTCATATAGGCTTCAGGACAACATAAAATGGATATTTCCGTTAAACAGAACTAAAATCTTCTGCGATTACAATACTTTCTTTCTTTCATTCAAGGCAGTAAATTATCCGTTTCGTTCGAAATATGAATGTGGGGTAAGAAGACGAATCACGTTAATCTTAATACCGTTTGGAAGTTAATCATGAAGCATTGAAATAAATTTGTTAAGACAATCAAATCTTGAACTGTGTAGTACCTCCCTAAAAGTTTCATCCTTTATAAAACTTTTGTACTGATGGTGAAATTTTGGGAAAATTCCTTCAAATGTCCATCGATTCTACCTAATAGATGTCAAAAATGACCATCGTTAACGTTTATGTGTCTGCAAACTCTCTAGCGGTCGCAATTTAAGTGCGATTTGAATAAAATTTGGTATCAAGAAGGGTTTTGGTATTTGAAAGGTCAAGTTCAGTAATGAGAAAAATCGACCGATAAACAAGGGGTGGGGGGATGAGCAAAGTACAAAATTTTGAATTTTTCTAAATAAAATATATTTTTTTATTTTTTTATCAGTTTTAAGTAAAAAACTACTTTGTACTAAAATGTGCTATTTTTATTTCTGAGGGAATTCGCTCCTGCGCTACGAATTTTTTACAATCGCCATTTCCACTGCTTCTGCATTTGCTAATTCTAATAAAAACCATAATCTATTAAATGTATTACAAAAGATTTAAGCATCTGACATTATTAACCGTATAATTTTACTATATAGTATTTTGTCGCATAAAAAAAAGGAAAAATAATGAAAGACGTAAAATGAAATGAAAAAAACCTTACAGTTTTCTTCCCCTATTCTTGTATATGTATTCGTTTTTCATATATATATACGTCATAAAAATAGTCATAAATTGCTATTTTGAATTGTAAATTATAATGTTCAGTATATAATTTACATATTATTTACGATTTAAGTAACAACAAATAATAATCATAATAATATTATTTAAAACTATTAAACTATGATACCGTTTCTTAAAACGAGCAGAATAGTTTTCTATGAACATATCATGAACAGAAATATTTGCGAAAAATAATAATAATTCTAACCAGTGCCCAAACATTGGTTAGAATTATTATTAATTTTCGCAAATATATCTCTTATTAATTTTAGTACCTGGATGACCGAGCTATTTTAAATAAAACCTCGCTAGATCGATTTTTAGCACCCGAAACCCCGCATACTGAATTTCATGAAAATCGTTGGACATTTTTCCGAGAGAAAACGACGTTTTCTTAAAATGAAACCTACCTAGATCGATTTTTCGCCAATAAAGCCCCTACCTACATATTAAACGTGTGTTACTTAACTACGCCATCTACCGAAACCCAGCTGTAGTGTTTCGGTGTCGGTAAGGTAATTAGTTCCTCCCAATTAAAAAAATATAACTACTACTACTCGCCAATAGATGGCAGAAAGAGTCACATTTTTCAGTTTTATCAGTTTTTCCTGAAATGAAACCCAGCTAGATCGATTTTTCGCCCCAAAAAAACCCTACATACTGATTTTCAAGAAAAGATTTTCGGTTTCATTAAAAAACAATCGCTAGATTTAGCGTGAAAGCGTAACAAACAAACAAACAAACATGCTTACTTTCACATTTATAATATATAGGGATGTTTTGTTGGAATATTGGTTCGATCAGAACATTATCTTTTTATATCTCAATGAGAAGTCCCTATCTTATTGGTTGGTTGATGCCACTACTTACTCTCCTGCATGTGACATATCCTTTCTTTAGTCTCAGAACCTTTTAGATTCAGGTTTTATTCAAATATGTATAGTATAATCGAATATGCTTCATATTTTATAATATAATACCTAGTTGAATTAATGATTATGCTTGTAGGTACTTATTCACTTCCTAACAACTACTACTCCTGTTCTCGAATTTATTTATTTACTACCACCATAAAATTCCAGATAACATGGGAGTTCGCCTGTACCAACATGCATACATACTTATAGTTTTCGTTTAAGCTTAGGAAAAAATACGTACTTTATTTCTAAAAATTATGTGAAGATGTATTACTTATAAATTTAAATGTGTGTTTTAGCCCAGGAAAATAGAAATTTAGCTGCTTAAAAAATCCAAGTGAAGTTTTTTCATCGGGAATATCTTTATTCGGGTGCAAGAAATGATAAAAAAAAGTTCATTACAAAATCATGTGTGCAAAAAAAATATTCTGGGTTAAAAGTCGCGTAAAAGGGTTCTTTCAAATTTCTCGTAAACTATGAAGTGAGTTAATTTTACACAAAAAGATTCTGTACAAAATTTTCGTAGAAGCAACAAATTTCGAAATTTTAAACTGAGAAAAGTTAGAATATGTCGCTTACTCTACTACAGGAAAAATATCAAAAATAGTGATTTTGCAGATCTTTTCTTGAATCCAAATAATGAAAATTCCGGTTAAAAAACTTCGCTTGGATTTTTTATGTAGTTTTTTTGTCTTATTTTTTTGGATTATTTTTTAAGACATTTTTTTAAATATCACAATGAATATTGCCTCTATTTATAGCACTGCCGTTTCTTAAAAGCATGTATTTCATTAAATCTATCTGATTGAAACATTGGAAACCTTACAAGTTTGTCTTTCTGGCACCCTCATCTCTTAGCGTTTAGTAACAGCTTCAACTGGTATTTTTGGATTTAATGTGAATACTTTTTTTCCCCATTTTACTACGGTTTACTTAACACGGCAACTACAAAAAGGAGTTAAGTAACTAATAAAATCGCAAGAATACTTTTTTACTGAAAACTGATCAAGAAATACAAAAATATTATTTAATTAGAAAAAATTCAAAATTTTGTACTTTGTGCACCGACCTACCCCTACCCCTTGTTTATCTGTCGATCGGTCTCATTAACGAATTTGACCTTTCAAATACTAAAACCCTTCTTTACTTTACTGTTACTAAAACTTTGTTTTCATATCTCATAGATTATCTATCGAGAAATTAGAGAAAGAACCACGGTGCATTGCATTATCTAATTGGTGCTATATTTTACCCTACTATTTATACATAAGACTCACGTGTGGCATACAATATAATATTAAAATAATATTTAAATCGATTTAATTAACATGAATTGTTTGCATTTTATATTAAACTAGCTGTGTCCGCAACTTTGCTGTCTGATTTATAGAAACATTGTTCATGGATTTGACAATCTGGATTTTCCTAGATTATCGACAATGTTTATTCAATAAAATTAAAATACTAGCGTCACATTTACAAAAAGACGCATGAAGAGACATAACGTTGTATAATTTGCTCAAAGATTTCGAGTAGTTAATCTTAGAAAAATTGAATTACCGGAAATATTTTTTATTTGTCTACTAATCACAGTAGCATAGCACATAACACCACAATTTGCTTTTGGCTCTAGGCTGAATTTTTATACCATATATATATGAAATATCCCAAGGCTACGAACAAAATTTTGGTGTTGGTATTCCTAAAATCACCTAATTAGTCCATTTCAGGTTGTCCGATAACTTAAAAACGAAAAGAGATATCAAACTGAAATTTTTATAGCGTGCTCAGAACGGAACTGAAAGTGGATCAAATTTAGCTTGCAAGATTTGATAACAAACAACAGACAGGGGAAACTAAATAAAAGCTTGTAAAGTTTTTAACAATTACACAATAATTATTAAAATGGATCTACTTTTTGTATTCTTAATTATATTTGTATTACTGACTTGCGTTTCTATGTTGAATTGCCCTGTTTACATTTTTTAATTTATTCATCTTTCATGTCACAAAAAGAAATAAAAATAATTTTACTGTAGAAAAGCAACAAGCACAAATTCAACAAATTTATGTGAATTTGCATACATAAAGGATACACACTATACACAGATAAATGTAGGTAGACATATAAAATATGGCAAACCCATTCCGTTTGTGTTCAAAAGTCCATAAAATTACTATTTTAATCTACGATATACTTATTATTGAAGCATAATAATGATGTTTTTTATATACTGGGTGGACACTTTTAAGTTGACATATGCTTGACACTCGATTCATAAATTTAATCAAAGAAAATGTTTCAAAATGTTCGTTTCGAGGTTACACATCTTATACCGGTATCGAATTCGTTTTAAGCTTTCAAGTTCAATTAAAACCTCACTCTAATACTTACCTGACAAACATTAGATGATCGCTTTAAAAACGAAAGTTGTTCTTTATAAACACGGAAACATTTTTTGTTGGAAATATTTTCAATAGCAAAAATCTAGCTTTGAAAAAACAATTTTGGGTAAAATTTTTAGAAACAAAAAGTGTCACTTTTTTAATCAATTACAACTTTCTAATTTAAAGTGTTTATCTATCGATTACCAGTTATAGAGTGAGCTAGGTTAAGTTTAATGTCTGCGTAAGATGTGCGCCTACACACCCAAATTTTTTTGCTTGATGTATTTTTATGCATAAAACTTATTTTTAGAGTTTCAAGAATATGTCAACTGAATAAAGTCAACTTGTATACGTATAACAATTCTATATTAATTTCAAAAAAATTAACCATGCAGGAACTGCGTAAGCTTATTCAGTACTATTACTAAAAAAGCAAAATTATTTAATAGCCTGGAAAATTTTTATAATATTGATTGGGACATTGTAAAAGCACTGTCTCTGTACTTTTTACTGCCAATCGCTTCCACCATATTTTGATATTCAAACTCAGCTTCACGATTTTCAAAATTGTTGCTCTGATAACTGATTGTCAAGTTTATCGATTTTGTTCTAGTTGATTTTATTTTGCTCGGCTTGAGTTTCTTCTGGTATTGACTGGTTAAAATTTGATTTGTTTGTTTTTTCTTTGTTTTATAGCATTTCGAAGTCGAATTTTCGAAGAAAAAAAAATGTAAAGAGTCGTAACAAGAGTGTTTTAAGATTGATTTTTTATTTTTTTCTTTTGGATCATCGTTTAGTTATTACTTTAATGGTTTTTTTTTGTTGCACTATTGGTACAAACCAATAGCTACATTTTATTTCAAAGAATATTCGCTTACAATTGATATATAATTTAATATTTTTAAATTATACAGGATAAAAGTATTTTTTTATTATTAACTAATAATTATTTTAAGTTATTTGCATCAATTAATTCAGTAAAAAAAAATTGCTTGCAATTAAAAAATGTATTATTTATTATGTTTATTAATAGTTACCGCGAGTCCATTGATCTAAAATCACTGAAACTGAACTAATTTCAATGAATATATTCACTTTTATTCACAAAATTCCAGACAATTACAAATTACTATTATTACGAACTACTGTTATTGTAACGGTTGAAGAACAAAAAATTTCACAATAGTAAAACAATTTCGTTTCATGAAACTTCAATATTTTTATGAACCATTTCTCATTTTTGTAATTTAAAGAAAATGATCTTATTATTTTAAATTTTATTAGTGATTTTTTTATTCTTATTAATTGTACTCAAAAATAGCATTTTAGTAAATTTTTATATCTTTAAAATAGTTTTGCAATATTAATTTTTAAGATTTTTTTTATGCAAAAATACTAAGGTTCCTTATTTTACCATCTCCATAATTTGTTTTATGTAATTTAAAACCAGGTACAATTTAAAATCATAAATTCTTCATAGAGAAAGATATTCGAAGTTTTAAAAGACTGTCGAACGAGACTTCTTTTTGAATGTAGAGTCAGTCACATTTGCGTTTTGATAAATAAATCATTTATCACACATGACTGATATTTCCATATAATACACACTAAACACATACTATACAATATTCGAAACTAATTTGCGCTCTCTCGGGTAAACAGAGATGTTTTCGAAAAATGGTTCAAACAATAGTTGTTTATTTTTTTGTAAGGAACATTATTACATTTAAATTTTTGTTCTATCTCTAACGGTTTACAAGATGGGTCCTACAGATTCAAGACCCAATTGACCTATGTTGCTCATTTACGAACTCGACCTCACTTTTTACGACCTGAGCACGCTGTAATAATTTCAACTTGGTATCTTTTTCCTTTTTTGAGTTATTGTGATGACAGGCGGACAAACAGACAAACAGACGGACAACCGGAAATAATTAGGTGACTTTATGAACACCAATACCAAAATTTTGTTCATAGCATTAATATTTTTAAGACTTACAAACTTGGGACTAAACTAAGTATACCTTGATATTTTTCATATACATGGTATAAAAATACATATACTTCCAATAATTTTCTTGGTTTCAAATTCATAAATATTCCAATTTTCATAAATTCTACATAAAATCAAGCACTTTACTTTCTTATTTGTTATAAAATATGATACTAATTTCATGAAACCCATATCATGTGCACACGATAATATTTAACTTGGGTGAGAATATCAAATTTTATTAGTAATTAGTCAAGAATTTATATAATGGAAAAGAACAGAACACTACACTGAAAAAAATAATTAAAATAATGACAACCTTATCCCGAAGTTGACCGTTTCATATTAAAATATAGTAAAAATACTTTCAAACAATTGCCATAGCGATTGGAACAAGTACAGCTAAATATTTGTATTTACAATAGAATGGGATTGAATTTAAAGTATAAATTCATTGTTACAAAATCACTGAAGTTAAATAAACAAAATCATTACTTCTATTAAACAGATTGATTTTAGTTTAAAGTCATGCATTTTATTGATGGAAACTAAAATTGTACTTAATTTTAATATTTAGTCGTGTAAATAAAGCGAACCGATGAATTAAAAGAAAATTTCTTTGCATTTGCTTTAAATAGAGGATTTGGTTATGATGATCGCATGTCTATCATATCTAGTCCATATGTGATTGTGCCAACTACGTGAAGATTGTTGGTACTAACTTACAGAAAGCTTAAAATAAACTTTTGGTATATATGCAACAATCATCAATCCATCCATATGTCGCTGGTTCAAATCCGACTCGAAGAAATCTAATTTTTTTAAAAATAAACCTGTTATTTTAGCATAAAGCTTTTATTTTTTTACCTGCTAATGTAGTTGTGACAATCACATCACTATTTTGTTATTATATTTAAAAGTGGTAGAACCAATCAAAAAAAAAAAAAGATTAAAACTGTGTTGCATTTCAAAACAACAATATTTGAAATTTTTTTAAACAGTCTTTCATACAATTAACTCATGCGTTTGTGTCAATTTCACCAATCAACTCCGTACGGTAGTTGTATCACATTCGTGGCACCATTCGCAATATTTGATCTCGCGATAAGGTTGAAACAATCTTATATCGGTTGGTATTAAGAATTGTTTTTTGCAGTGTATGTTGTTATGTAGAATGTAATTGGATGTAGGAAAATTTAATGCTTGCTCATTAAATAACTTGCTTGGTAGTTGTACAACGTACGTAAGATACTTCATCAACATGAAGACTAAAAGTACTTTACTTTAATAACTAGCTAAACTCCCAAGCACCCGTTCATACCCACCCACAATAATAATAATAATCATAATCATAACAAACAAGAACAACAATTATAAACAGTAACAATAAACAAACACTGTTGCTTGGCTTGTTGCTTATGAGTTTCTTGGTTCATTATCTTAACAAGAATAGACAGTCTGGGTAAGTAGTACCTACCTATACCTACATGAAGATATTTATAAAACAACTTATTATGAGTTAATCATCAAACATAAATTGGGCTTGTTCACAAAAATTAAACTTCTGACAGTTGATTCTATCCAACCGAGCATATTAGAAGTTGCAGTTTTAAATCTGATACGTAAATGTGTTGTATACGTAGTTGCCTGGTTAATTTATCTTAGGGCTTACACACATTCGTGTACATTTACGCGAGCATTCTCCTCAACATGTATAAAATTTGTGGGGAACAGAGATTTATCAGAGCTGATTGTAATGTTGGTTTTTGATAAATAATAAAATTTTAAGTGTTATTCAACATATAGACCCGGTAAAATCCGTCATTGAGCATGATTAATTTTCGAATGGAAAATTTTTGCAAGATCTCGTTTAAAAAATGCAATCCTATACATGTTACACATACATAACTGATAATCCCATATTAATACATACTATAAAATTTGCATCTAATGTGTGCCCTCCTGAGTAAACAGTGATTTTTACAAAAAAAATGTTCCAGACAAAAGTTGTTTATTTTTTGATAAGGAACATTTTTTACATTTAAATTTTTGTTCTATCTCCAACGGTTTACAAGATTCAATTGATCTATGTTGCTCCTTTACGAACTCGACCTTACTTTTTACGACCGGAGTGCGTTGTAAAAATTTCAGCTTGATATTTTTTTTCCTTTTTTAGTTTTCGTGTTGAAAGACGGGCAACTGAAAATGGACTAATTAGATGATTCTATGAACACCTATACCAAAATTTTTTTCCTAGCATCAATATTTTTAAGCGTTACAAACTAGAGACTAAACTTAATACACTATGTATATTTCATATATACATGGTATAATAACTAAATGAATAAGTC
This sequence comes from Chrysoperla carnea, assembly GCF_905475395.1. Classification (NCBI taxonomy): domain Eukaryota; kingdom Metazoa; phylum Arthropoda; class Insecta; order Neuroptera; family Chrysopidae; genus Chrysoperla; species Chrysoperla carnea. Next base: position 37,557,701 of record NC_058339.1, read on the forward strand.
CTATTATCTCAACACAAAAGGTAACGTTTTTCTAAGAAAACGTTTTGTTAATGAAACTAATATAAATATTATTTTCTCTCCGATGTGTATAGACGATCGTTGACAAACACCACAGGGCGTTGAAAACAAGTCAAAACCAGAATGATAGCTTGATGAAAATATGAATAAAGAATCGTTAATACAGTGGTGATATGTTATAATTATGCATTCTAATTAATTTTCATTTACTTATTTTTCACAAAATAGAAAAGGAAATTATATTCGTGCATATGCGAATTATATTCCTACTTAAGTGATAAATCATGTCAAAATCATCATACTTGTTGCTTAGGTGAATAAAAGAAATAAAATTTGAGGTATTTTTTGACAATGGAATTAATTCACCACAAAAATGGACCCAGTACAAAATGCTTAAAGTAGAATAGGTGTGGTAGAGAAGTCGTGTGAGTGCGACTTCTGTAGTCCACACGACTAACTTCCCAGAGGGGGAAAAATATTTAAAAAAAAAGGGTCTTCTTAGCCTTCATAGATTATTCTTCGAACATATGCGGCAGCTTATGTATTACCTTTAAAAAACGGTTCAACTAATTTTTCTGAGAACTCTTCCATTTCTTAAATACGCGATTACGTGTCGAATAAGCCCATTCACGTGTAATATACGTGTTATAACTGGTTCGCGAGATAATCGAGGCGAAAGAATCCGAACAAACATACGCACATACGTACACACACACACACACACACACACACAGACATCATATTGAAAAGGTTTGGTTCGGATATTGCGGCCTTGAAACCGCGGAAATATGTAAAACTGGTGATTTTCAAAATCGGCCCCATTACATTAACTTCCCCAGGGAAGTTAATAAAATATAAGTTATTAGACCAAAAAATTTCTAATTTGTCTCACCCCAAACCAAAATTGGGGGTTTTGCCTTCTCTTGAGTCAAAAGCTGGCAACGCCCCCATGTATCCATCTATTTATTCAACTGAAATAAATAGATGGCACTTGGTTTAAGATTGTTATTGTTGAACTGTTTTAAACCACCGATTGTGGAATGACAAAATGATTTTCCCAATATACAAAGAGGCTGTTTCTAAATGAAGCCATTGTATTGTACTGGTACATTCTGTATACGAGAAAGGAAGATATGAGAAAATATATAATCATAAAATTACATCGAAATGTGAATTAAATTGAATTTCGGTATTTATTTATTTATTTTTTTATTTACGGCTATAAGTATTTTTTGTGTGTGGATTTATTTTGGGTGTTTTTATTTTATTGCATTTCTCTTTTACTTAAAACATTACACGAAATCTACACGTTTTTCGTAATAAAACTTAAACGACATAACCTTTAATAATAAAATGATTATAAATATTTATTTATTTAAATAATCAAATTGGTTATTTTTTTCTTAAATTGAAATCGGATATTTTATTACTTTTCAAAATGAATACGTAAAAAAATACAGAAATTGAATTACGACACATAATGATTTTTATCCCTATTATATTATAAATGAGAAAGTAAACATGTTTGTTTGCTTGTTTGCTTGTTTGTTACGCTTTCACGCTAAAACTAGCGAATGGTTTTTAACGAAACTGTACAGCAATATATCTGATATATCAGAATAACACATGAACTATAATTTATAAAGATAAATATTTTTTTTAAATAAATAAATAAAAATTTAATTCAATTTGTCATTTACCATTTTTTAAATTTTTACAGAAATCTTTGATTTATAGGATTGAAGAAATAAAATTTCCAATTTACTTTGCTTAGTTCACCTTTATTTATTTAATATTTTAATAATTTAAAATATTATTTAAATAAAAATGGACTAAGCAAGGTAAATTGGAAATTTTATTTCTTCAATCCTAATTATGGAGTTCCTCAAAGTAAAGCTCTCTACAATTAATTATCTTTAATTTATGGTTCAAAGTGATGACTATAAGTAGAACAGATTTATGATCATCATTTTGAACCATTAATTAAAGAATTCTGTAAAAATTTCAAATAGTAAATGTAAAACAAATCATGGCCAACTTTTCTCATATACTTAATGAATTATAACTATTTTACATTTAACAAAAATGAAAACTTTGTATATCAAGAGAGGATGGAGGCTATAAAACGGTGCTTTTTACTTTTAAGCCCAGTGAAGCGGGCGGGTATCAATCAAGTCAAAAAAAAAACCAAATATTTATGGATTTTACGATTTTACTTGCCACCTATGTTTTCTGGCAGGCTTACAAATTTGTAAGAAATTAAAAAAAAGTTTTTTGAAGTTTCCAAGATAAAAATGTTAAATGTCCTAAAAAGACAAAAAAAATTGGATGATTTCTTGAAAATTACACGCTCAATCGGCAAATTAACGCAATTTTTTGTAATATTTATGCCAATAATAACATACACATTTTTATCGAATTCCAAAATAAGAAATTTTTTGTAATTTAATTACACCTTTTATGAAAATTGCAAAAATAAAATGGATGGTAAATTTGTGTTTACAATTTCGATAAAACGCAGTAAATAAATTTAATTTTGACAAAAAAAAATACATAAATCTGATTTATTTCACGATTGGCTGAGTATTTTTTTAAATATTAATCAAAATCGCAAGCAAGTCGCGATTTCATAGATCGATTTCAGGCAATATATCTTAGAAGCAACTTGTTTAATAATTAAATGATCTGAATTTTTGTAATTTTTGGATCATATTTAGTCTAGAAACTAAAATATTTTCCAAGAACGAGAGAAGACGATACTCAATAACAAAACTCGCTTATCTACATTTATTATAAATTTTTATAAGGACCTCAAAATTTCAATAATCTATTTTATTTGATTGTACGAATAATTTTTTTAAAGTATAATAAAAACAAAAATTATAAATAAAATAATAAAAAAATTCTAAAAATATTTTTTAAAAATTATTTCTATATATGTTACAGATTCAAATACAAGATAAAGTTGCACGGTGACCCTCTCTAGAAGAATGGACACGTAAGATATTACCACATTTTAACACCAAACAAAATTATTTAACATCAGTTGTGAAATTGTCAACAACCGCAATAACATTTACCAGTTCTTTATTAAAATAATAAAACTTACTGATGTCAGACATTTTACAACAATGGAACAACAGAAAACAAAACCCATTTTTCAAACATCATATTATATAAAATTTTTCACCATTTTATTATTATTAAAATAAAAAATTGTAACAAATAACTTTTTGCACATAATTTTAGTTATAGAAATTTATATATTGTAAAATAAATTTATATACGTTTACAGAATGTATCAGAATTCTAAATTTCAAGAATGGCATAGATCATACTAATAAAAACATTTGCTGACCAAAAGCTATTAGAATTTGTCAAATGGGCATATAGAATCTTATCTTTCTAGCATGTGTAGAACAGAAAATCGTTATTGTGGGGTAGTTTTTCGCGTGCTCTCTTGACAATTAACAATCAACCACTTAAAATGCAATGAGGCCAAATTTTTTGCCGTAAGACGTTCAGTTAGCTTTAAGCTACAAAAAAATTTTTTTAGATATTAAAAATCTAATTTTTTCATAGACTTTTTGAGGGATGAAAATTGTAAAAATCACGTTTTTTCAAATTTTTATCTCCAAAATTGGAGGGCTTAGAAAAAAATGTCTAAGAACATTTTTCGTTAATTTTGTGATCCCAATTGTAAAATTTCGAATTAGTTTAAATAATATCCTATCGGGTTACCCACCGGCCACTTGCACTTTAACATTCAGGAGAATGTTTTAAACGGGTTACGGAAAAAATTTTCCTTGCGAAAATTAAACATCCTAGAATGCATGGATTTTGTCAGGACTAATATGACATTGGCTTTTAAAACATTTTATTTGGTCTATACAGAAATTTGTATAATTAAAAATATAGCACTTTTTTAAATAAAAAATTAAAATACTTACATCTAGAAAAAAGTAAACCTCTGCATTCTTATTCCGTCAATTTTCTTGAACTTTCTAAATCTAAAGTTAAATGAATATGCCTAAATAAAATATACCAAATTTTTTTTTATTGTGTCAAAGTTATATATCAAGTCGCTTTGACAACCCCAGGTCCTTGGCGACTGCACTTAAATACAATATTTGGATAAACTTATCAGTGAACAAATAACAGGCGAGAATATTTGGTTTTATATATTAGCAGATTAGTTTAATCAATTTTAACAATTTGATCGTTTAGAGGCAATGGCGTTCTTCGTTGAGTGTAGTGGAAACGTCGGCTGGAATTCCGTGTTGATTTCTGAGTTGGGTGAGTCCTGGACATGTCTCGATGATATGACTTACGAAGGCTGGTTCGTTGTATGCAGGGCATGTTTTCGAGGTTGTCTACTCACAAAATGAATTAATATGCTATCATTTAGCTTTGTTAAATGATTAATACATACTTTAATAATTATGTTGATGTTATCAAGTGGTCATAGTGTCCGAAAAATTTCCTGCTGCTATTTTTCAGACTGATAGCTTAAATATGACGTTATCATGCACATTAAAAAACTTATCACTTTCGAAAAAAGTCGTAGATAAGTTTGATAGACTCGCCAAAAGGAAGCCACTCACGAAGTTTCAAGTATGTATTCATCGTATAAACAAAGCACCCTTTATGTCCCACGGTCTATCTCTATAGCATTTAAGTTAAGTAGGCAGAAAATGTAGGTGTATTAAATTTAAGAACAATTTATTCTGAAACATTCTGTATACAACAATAAAGAACAAACTTATACATATAGTATGGTGTCTATAAAATTAGTAATCACTTTTTTATATAGTTCATATTTATAAATAATATGTGTAATAATTTATCAAATAAAAATAAAAAATCCTGTGTAAAAATGAAAAAAAAAAGTCATACAAAAGTATGTTAAAATATGAAAATATTATTTTGAAAAATATATTACCTATATCAAATTGAAATTTTAAAACATAAAAATGCTCATGGGTAAAATATTAAACTTTATGAAATAATCTTCTTAGTCATTACTTTATTTATTTTTTTTTTTGTAAAATTCTAAATACTCTCATACAAAATACTCCATAAAATTCAGTTATAAGTATTCATACGGAATTACACATTAAGGTAGTACTATCAGTAATAGGCTTTGCATTCAGAATTTAATGAAACTTGGCATAGTTTTCCATTATTATACCATAATTAACCAGTTAAATTTTTAGGGGCCTTCAGAGAACTGAAAATCTGAACGTCCAGTTTTGTGAAATAAAATAAAATCTGTGATTTCTCATAAGGATCAATGTTAAAATATCTTTAAAATATCTTTTTTTCAGTTCTCTGAAGGCCTCTAAAAATTTAACTGGTTAATTATGATATAATAATGGACAACTATGCTAAGTTTCATTAAATTCTGAATGCAAAGTCTATTACCGATAGTACTACCTTAAGAAATATTCTAAAACGCAATAGAAGTTTTATTTGAATATCATATTCGCAGAATATTTGTGAAGTCTCAGACAATAGGCCTTTGTTTTCGTTAAAATTTGAAAATGTGCTGGAATAGATGGCAAGATCTGAAATCAAAATTAAAATCGATTGATAAACATGAAAGATATAAGCAACTAAATAAAATTTTTTCTATCTTATTCTTGCAAAACAACTTTTGGTATGTAGGTAGTCTCTATGACAAGTGCAGGTTTTGACGTCACCAAGTGCTATTTTCCTTTCTTTCTATTTGTACATTTAAATCCTTCATATTTTCGTAGTTATTGATGTTATCCAAAAATTGATTTCACACGTGTTTTGGCTCGATAACGAACGTCTTTTGAAACAATAAATAAATTTTAGGACAAAGGCAAATAAATTTGGGAACAAAAATAGTTTCTACATTTTCTTCTAATGAGTAATGAGTATCCTGTCAAACAAAGCAGTATCTATGAAACTTAGAAATTCTAATACTTGTTTTTATCTATTCTCAAATAAAAATTTTTCCAACTAATTTTTTTCCTTAATAAGGGACTGTATCCTCTTAAATTAAACCAATTAAATCAAGGCAGTTTACGGTTCCTCGTGAAATTTTTTTAAAAGTCATTAAATTATTTTAAATTTTAAAATTTTTTGGTTTATTCGAAATTCAAATAATTTTGAACAAATGCTTTTGAAATTATTCTAAAATAAATTTTTATAAATTTATGGAATTTATTCAATTTAAAGGTATACTATTTATTGAACAAATTTTAATTTATTGAAATACAATAAAAAAATAAATACTTGTAAAAATTATATCTAAAATAAAAATTATTTTAAATTGCTTTTCGTGAAAGTTTTACGTAATTTTATAAGATATTTATAGAATTTTTAAATAATTTTTATTTTTATATTTATAAAAAATTAAAAAAAAAATATCTAATGTAAAAATATAAATATAAATAAATGTATGTACCTATGAAAATAAACAAAAGAAAACAGTTCATATTGTTCAAAGTCTTCAAAAATTTCGGGTTGGTATGGGGAAAACTGGGAAAAATTTCGGGTAAGGATTTGTAAATTAAATTAATTTTATTATTAGACTTTGAATAATTTTACTGTTTCAATAAGTGATCATCTATCATCGATTATATTAACCTAAAAAAAATATTAGAAAAACGGATTATGAATATATTGATGTAAAAACATTTTCTTGTACTTAAAAAACATGATATTTTTCGGAATGTTAAGGAATACACCTTTCTAAAATTTTATTTTTTCATACCCTTCATTAAATATATTTTGTAATTTTGCTTGTAAATAATTGGGTAAACGCACCAATAAAAGTTATTTTATAATAATTATTATAAGTTTTTAATTTATAATGTTCCACTCGCACATATCGAATATGCACGATAGGAACCGAAAGAATGAAAAGACAAAAAAAAATTATAAAATAACTTATATCATTTTGTGTATCTACCCAATTCCAAGTAAAGAGTTATAAGAATTTTCACGGACCAAAGAAGAGAACATATTCAAAAAATTATATTAAAGTTTTTATACAAGCAAAATTACAAACAAATTGTATTTTTAGTAAACGCTTTTGCATTAAAAAAAAATACTTAAAAAAAAAAGTATAAACTACATCTGTATAGCATCTTAGTTATTTTAACTAAATAGAACGTAAACACTCTATATAATAAATATTCTCTATTTTGTGTAAAAAAAAACCGATAAACTAAGAGCTAATTTTTTCATCTAATACAAAAGATACGAAGACTTTCGGATTTCATTATCAACTATTACCAAAGAACCTAAAATGTTACGTTCTGTTTTTGTAAAGTTGTATCTCAGATTACTAATAAAACTTTTGTAATAAGTATTCTTGGTTATACTATACAGGGTGTTCATTAATTGATTGTAGAAAAAAAGTACACTACTTTATGCTCTTCAAGACGAACGAACAAAACAGCTTTTAACCCAATTCTGATCTCATGCGTACTTTCCGATGATAATTTTTTAAAAATCAGTTAATCAAAAATCAATAAATGTATCCATTTACAGAGCACTTAGAGGGAAAGTGCTACATAATGATCCATCAGAGTAAAATAATCGTTGAACAAAGACTTGAACAAAGATTTTTTTTTAATTTTCGTCGGTTGGATGTTTTGCTCTTGGCTTCTGTTGACTTTTAATAATATTATAACAAATTTTGTTAGGCGTATAATATTTAAAGGCCAGTTTTCTATGACGATATTCAAATATATCGTTACGGGTTAAATGATCCCCTTTATATAAGTTAAAATGATCCTTATTTCGTGTATAAAATTATAATAAATAAAATGATCCCCCATCATGTGATAGGTCTTGAATGTGTTGATTTAGATGAGTCAATTGATTCTTGTTCAGAAAAGTTTATAGATTAATCTTCTGGATGTTGATTGAGGCCCTATTGCTCCAATTTTTAAGCCCTTTTTGCTTCCTAGTGAAGCTTCTCTAGGTTTTTTGACAAATTTATTGATTTTTTTTAATTATTTCGGAAAAACGCATCAGATCGAAATTTGGAAAAAGCTTTTTCGTTTCTGTATATGTTAAGTAGATTTGTTTGTGTATAACTCAGAAGTCAAATTTCTCATAAAATGCAATTAACATTATACGGAACAAAAAATATTCAATTTCCTGCTATCAGAATTCACCAAAAATTCGGTAAAAGTTAATTGAATAATTTGATAGTGAAAACTGGAAATTTTCTTTCTTTTAGATGAAGAAATCCGCACTAAAATCACATTAAAATATATTACTTGTATTTATTTACAAAATAAATAAATATTTAAGCATATTATTAAAAATATTTCATACATACAATACAAACTGGTGATGATTTTTTCCCCGTAAAACAGCACCGATTTCGTCGCTAGGTGTTTGATTATTATTTTATGTGCTAACTTGAATGTCATAATCATAAAATAATTACTCAACAACAAAAAACTAATCTGTTACAAAATAAGTGGCGCAATTATATCTTCCTTCTTTTAAAATATGAGATGTTGAATGAAACGAAATGTTTCTGTCGTGGTTGAACGATAACTAAAAATCTCTTATCTACAAAAATCTGGGGTAGAAAATTTGTTATGTATGAAATATTTTTTTCTAACATAATAACAAAAAAATAAATAAATGTCCACCATATTAAGTAAACACCACTTGCTGTGATATCCTAATTAAGTGTTAGACTATCATAATTTTACTAATTATTTCTCATAATTATTAAAATAATATTTTAATTTTTCAATGTATGATCAAACAAATTTTCTTACTCAATTGTAAATAAGTGGTACCCTAATTGTAAAAATTACTATGGAGATCTGATCTATATGATTAAAATATTTTATATTTTAAATTGGATCTTTGCTACGGGTATACTTTTCTGATTATTAAAAAGTTATTTTAGAAATTAAAAAGGTATTTCTTGCTTTTCATTACGATTTAAAAATATTTTAATATCCTTAGTTTTTTAGACGTTGGTAATTGTAAGAACACATTCTAAATATCATAATCTAATATGGCTCGAAAAAAAAGTAAGCCTTAAAAAGGCAATTCTAACACCATTATTCCGCACAGTTTTCCGTGTGACAAATACCTGATTGCCCATTGTGTTTGTCCAATTTAGTTTTTCGAACATAAAAGTTAAATAAATTTTATTGAGTCCCCAGAAGTGCTCAAAGTAAAACTAAAATTGCGAAAATAGGGAAAGCAAAAACAACTATGTTTATCTCATATATTCTTTTCGTTAAATTTAAGGTATTGAGAACCAAAACATTATGTTCTTGCACTTACCTCGTTTTGTATATATTTTACCTTTTCCCGATTGCTTATACTTCAATCTCATAGATGTCTCTACATTAACAATTGTCAGTCAATTGTTAATTAAACAAAATAAAGATATTATTTTACAAAAATTAATAAAAAGCATTATTTTTATAAAACAATTTTTTTGTATATTTTGTTGACTAGTTTTAAATTTCTTTTTCTTTGTTTTCATAAACGAATATCATAAAATAAATAAATCTCTTAAACATAATTCTTATGAGAAATATTATGCTAAACAATTCATTTTCCTTGTATGAGTAAACTAACTAAAAATGCACGCACCTTATTACCTAAACTAATATTTGACCATAAATGTGCCATAATGTATTTGAAATACTGGTTGTAATCATTTTCAAAAAAAAAAAATTGATTTTTTAGAATAACATAGAAAATTACATAATCTTTCATAAAAAATTATTCTTTATAATTTCTATGTGAGAGATGTTTGTGTTTACTATCCACTCCGAATACAGTCTTGGATTTAACTGTGTGGATTACTATACAAAAGTCTGTCTATCGTCTGGGTCTGGATGGTCATTTCAGCAATTAAATAAAAATTCACATATTTTTTCATTCCTTGAAGAACTCTAAAATAGTTAATTATTTATATTGTCTTATAAGAAATGCTTTTTTACTACCCCGAGAGTCAGTCAAAATAGTTCAAACTAACATAAACAATGAGAAAATTGGAAGAATTTAACAAAAAATACAATGAAACGACAGACATTTTTGGTGTAAGATAGTTTTAAATTTTAAGTAAAATTAAGTTTGGTTCATTTTCAATTAAAGTTGAATTTTCTAATCTCAAATATATCACTTGGAATCTATGTATATTCTATGTTATTCGAATCAAAGAACAGAAAATTGTAAAGGATGATGTTAACTATAAAGATTTAAAATAAAATGAAAGAAGAAAAATGTCTAAAATATTATTAATTACATTTTAATATTAATTAATGTCGAATATATGTCATAATTTTGATATGATCATTGTATATTATTATAAATAAAATTAACACAAAATATTTTATGAGGTTTTTATTTACTTGTCTCCTATTTTTACTAGAATCAAAGAAAGTACAAGATAATTTTTCTGGGATGAACAATTTCTAAAAGTAACAAATTTACACCATATTTAACAGATTATCTCCCTAAAACAATCCAATTCACTTTATTAGAATGTGGTGTAATGAAGAGAGTAGTGTTAGTTGTTTATCCGTGTTTTCATCCTACAAATCAGATCTTATTGATTCTACTAAAAATTCTACTGTACTTTTAGTATTCAAATTTGATTAAAAAAATTGAACGAATATGGCATAAATACAAAAATTTATTAACCATTATTAGGACAGCCAAAGATGTTATAAACATCGGCGAATAAAGGAAAAGCAAATAATACGCAAACTTTTTGCCAAAAACCAAAACCTGGTGGAATGAATTTCTTAATTAAGTGTCAAATATGATTCGTAAACCATGAGCTAGTTTTTCAAATATTTCTATTTGTTAATAAACAATAAATTATTAATTAAATAAAAGTGTCTATGTAAAAGTCGTCTTAAAAAATTAATAATCAGGCAACTTGTATTACACATGTTGTCTACATGTTGTGTGATTATTTGATAAACATTCAGCCATGCAAAACATTAATCTTATACTTGTATAACATGAACGTAATACAAGTTGCATAATTTTTTAAGTCAACTTCATCAACATGGACCGTTTTATTTAATAAACAATTTATTGTTTATAAAACCATTTACGCAACTAACTCATAGTTTACAAATGGTATTTGACACTTAAGAAACACATTCTATCAGGTTTTAGCAAAAAGTGAGCGGTTTATTTCATTTTGTTAATTTGTTACAGCTTTGACTGTACTATATTTGGTTGAGATAACCGAGTCGCATTGCATTGAAAACCTTTTTAATGTGATAGTAATTGCCATAGGAAAAATACAACCCACTTTTGCTTCTTATTAGAGACGGTCCTTATGAAAAACTGATACTTTAAATTGAGTACCATTAAGCCATCAAATAGAAAACGGATGAAATTGTTTAAGCGTTAAGCAGATCAAATACGCTTCTATTCGTGAAGTGAGAATTCTTCAGTTGAAGTAATAAAAAAAAAATTAGTCCTATCTCTTATTCTGTTAAACTACTTGACTATGCTTTAACGCCTTGAAAAATATTTTTTCACCAAATTCAATATGCTACTGTAATTTAAACAAGTATTGCTATGGCAGGATACTAAAAGAAATTATAAATAATAGATTTTAATTTTTTTATTTTCAAATTAATTTCTAAAACAAAATATATTATTTAAAAAAAATGTATACATTTTTTAAGTGAACTATTTACATATTTCAGTATTTTCTGCCTAGAAAAAACCGTATGATCAAAATTTGCAACGATCCCGGCCTAATTTACAATTATCAACAAAAATAACATGTCTATTGTAAGAGAAAACCATTTTTTAAACGTAATCAATATAAATATCAGTCCAATCTAGATTTTCTAGAAAAATCTTGGATAATTGATCGAACAACTTAACAACTATACTAATAGTCACATCACGTAACGTATGCTCTGTAAAGCAAGACTGGATCTCGAGTAGGCCAGGAATCAGGACTTTTATCAGCACAGAGTCTTTTATCAGCACAGACAAATCTGACAAAAATCAAGTGGCGTTTTTACCAAAACAAGCAGGTCAGCTAGAAACAACGATTTATTTTTAACTGTATGGTTTCTGGAAAGATCCAATTCAATAATGACCTCTTCTAAGTTTATTCTATACACTCTTCCAAGCCCTAGAGCATGTTTTAGAGCCCAAAACCACATTCAATTTAGAAAATGAATGATAACTATATCTTTTGCTAAATAAACAGATAGAATTCTAGAGTTTTAACGTTTGGAATTTAATTATTGAGCTTTACATTTCTCATATTGGTAATTTCTTGCGTCTGTTGGTCTGCATCGATCATTGACCTGAGGGCTACGTAATTCTAAAAGAGGTTTTTTTGCAAAGGTATATTTGTTCTTTATCCAGTTTTGGTGGGGTTTGAGTTCGTGATTGACATGCTGTTATTCTCAATAACAAATTTCGTGCGATGTGACTATAAAGGTAAAATTTAACAACACAAAATAAATAAAATTTCGTATTTTCCTAACTAAGCCGCTAAGTTTTGATTTCGGTACGTTACTAAAGCTTTAAATGGCCCCGTTGATGGGGTACAACTATCAACACCACTAGTCGATGGTGGTTTTGTACCAGGTACTACACTAAAATTAAATTTCTGTAATAACGAGGCTGAAAATAAGAATATATTTGCTTTGGCTAATGATTCTCCAACACAACGATGTTTTCCAAATCCAAATGGAATGAATAAGTCTGGTGTAACCACTTTACCGTTTTCAATAAAACGTTCTGGTCGGAATGCATCTGGATCTTCCCAATCACGTAATACACCATAGAAATTTGCCAAAACCATTGTATCCTGGAAAATTTTTAAAAAGCATTATTTTGAATACTAAATTTCTTAGTGAATAATTTGGATTTTACCTTTGGAATGTCGTAACCTAATAATTTGGTATCACGTAAAGCACGATGAGGAACTCCAAATGCACGGAACATAAACATCCTGACTGATTCCAAAACAAATGCATTCATATATGGCATTCTAAAATAAAAGCAAATACTAATTAGAAAATTACTTATCTCAAATGCATTAAGGAATGTGTTCCATAAGGAAGCATCTCAATTTAATTGTGAACATTTGAAACATTTTAAAAAAATGCTTTAAGCAAAATATCTATTTTTTGGCAAATCAACAACGTGCAAGTTTTTTAGCAAGAAGATGATTATTAGTTTCCTAATTAGGAACTTATGATGACAATCCTTTCAATTTGAATACAATTTTAAGCTTGATTTGTAATTTTCGGTTTCTTAATATTTTTAGCTGATATAGGAAATATCAGACATTCCCAAAGTGGTCTATATCGACCCCCAAATCGAAAGCAAAAGGCATCTGCGGTAGCGAAAACTAGAATAGGGGACATACAGGAGCAGCGTAATTGAGGCAAACCCTAGCGAAAATAAAAATTTAGGTAAAGGTGCTTTCAAAAAGGACAGGTGAAGGAACAAAGGTTAAAAGTTAAAAATATTGAAGATACTTGTTGACTATAAAAAGTGAAAGTTTACGGAAATTTTTTTGAAAAGGACGACCAACTGTGGGAAAACAGCTTAGGGTAGATCCACACTATACTATCTGAATTTGGCATTGCGTGGCAGGGGTTTATCTATGTAATGAAAAACTAGCAAATGGTCTAAGAGACAAAAAATTTTGGGAACCTCTGAGTTAAATCGTAGATTTATAAGAGTTTTTATAAATTGGAAAGGACAGGAAAGCGCGAAAGGTTATCTTTTTTTCATAATTTTTTACCTTATCCTTATCTCACACATTTCTACGTTAAATTTTACATTATATTTAAAAATTACATTGTACTTTTTAGGATATATTTTAATAAAAAATTAAGATAAGAAAGTTTGTGATTGTCAATAAAATATCAATAAAAGTAAGCTAATACATTAGAATATATTAGAAAAATTCCAGCTTCATAATAACACGTGACTGAAATAAAACATCCCGTTAGAAATTTAATAATAAAAAATAATATTTTGGAAATAATAATAAAAAATTATATCAAAATGAAAAAAAAAGTAATATATCGACTTTCACTTTCAAGAGAGTAAAAGTTTAATGACGTTATCAAACACATTACATAAAATCTTTCTCTCAATACTTACTGATCGCGATCAGATAACTGTGGCATACGATCTGGGCCGACGACACGATCAATTTCTTCTTGTGCCTTCCGTTGTACATCAGGGTTTAATAATAAATATAAAAATCCAAATCCTAATGTTTTGCTTGTAGTTTCAGAACCAGCAATAAAGAAATCCATACACACGGCAACTAATTGCAGTTCTGAGAAACTAGAACGTTTATCCTCCGATTGTAAAACTTCTAAATACGCATCGATGAAATCACGGATATGACCATCCTTGTAGGTATTTTTATGATTTTCAATTTCATTACGAATAAATTTCCAAATATTTTTATGAATTTCGATGAAGAAGTTATAGCCTGAAGATTCTGGTGCGACATATTGTAAGATTGGAAATTGACTGAACAATGATCCAACCATATCGATATTTTCGAATAAATCGTTTAATAAATTTTGCAATAACCCTAATTCTTTGTCATCTGCATTATATCGAATGCTCGCCATCATAGTCCATAACGTATTCAGTACATAAACACCGAAAAATGTATCCATTTGTAATACCGCTTGATTTTTATTGGATTCTGCTAATTTTTCTTTAACATCTTTCATTAATTGAGCACATTCATCTTCGACTAAAGATGACATATTTCGACTTCCATATCCAAATTCGTGTAATTGTCTTAATGCAAAACGTCGTTGTTCACTCCAAAATTCTCCATCAGTTAGAAGTAAACCACGTCGTAAGCCCCATGTACGTGTTTGATAAAATGGCCCATGTGGTCGGCCTTGTAGATCTTCACTCTTATGGATAGCTTTGACAGCTTCGGGACTGTATCCAATAACAATTTTATCTTTACCAATTTTTAAACCAACAATCCCATCTTTTTGTGCCATTTTTGCTATAACTTTATATAAAAAACCATTTTGTTTACGTAAACGATGGATTAATAATATATTGCCTAATAACGGTAGCCATTTGGGACCAGGCGGAAAATTTTTCGGCTTTAAAGTGTCTATATACAGCAGGACTAATATTACAAAAAATAGTATTATTACCAGCCACATCTGAAAAAAAACAAATTTCACTTTATAATATAAATTAAAACTAATAACTGAAAAATAGAGGTAAAACCCTTTTATTAGTATTATATCAGGGCTGAGATTAACCATATTATTATATCAGGGTAGAGTATACAAATTCGAATCAAAAGAAAAAATTCACGATTTTATAAATATTTTAACACTCATTACTATCGAATTCATTCTCGTCTTTTTGTTTTAGGTTTTTATTTTTCCGGGTTGTTACCAACTCTATTTTTTTCGGTCTATTTTTTCCTTCGCTATTTTTCCGAGGATGTTTTTTCCCTGATTTTTTAAAACAGATCTAGACGATTGTCCAACTCGTGCCCAGTCCGGAATAAGATATTTGACCTCTAAAATAATTATTTTTAAAAGAACAATTTAACGGTTTTAAACCGTCTATTTCTATACTCTAATTCCATATCCATGAACTAAAGATCCTTTACTCTAATATCTTTTTTATGATTTTTCATCTTCAACAACTCACATAGCAATTCCAATAGAAGTTGAGAAAAATAAATTCCAAAATTGTTATAGAAAAAAAGTTTTCATAAAATAGTTCCAAATTAAAAGTAGGTATATTTTTTAAATGGATATGCATTCAAATATTCAATCCCAAGTTGGACCGGTTAATTTGATCTGGTTTTGACTATAAAATACTAAAATTTATTTTGAAAAACCGAGTTTCTTAAGGTTTTGAGAAATTTGTTGTTTGTTCAAGAAAATAAAACTTTTGGATTCAAAATCTTCAGCTTTTTATCTTTGAAATTAAAGCAAATCTATTGAGTATAAAGAAAATTTAAACCAAAAGTTGTTTGGTTTTAAAAACCTTCTTTCTATCTAATTAATTTTATGTTATCTTTTTTTTTATTGGATTATTATTTAGAAAGGTAATAAGAGGCAAATTATAGGGTTTTTTTCTAATTTAATTTTACAAGTATGAGGTGCACATATAAAATGTTTACTCGTATACAACATACGTGTAAATATTACTCGTATCTACTTCCGCTTTATAAAGTAATATAAATAAACATAAAACTGTGAGAATTTCCTTCTGTACTAATCAGTGGTGTAGAAAGTACAAATTATTAAAATATATTTCAAAAAGAAAAAAAATTATCGTTCCATATGATAAAATAACAAATCTTTGTAAAGTCTCTTTGTATTGAATTTTCTAGAACGCCTAGGGAATATAACGCTCACCCTGGGTGGTTAAATTTTGAATAAAAAAAAATTAAAAATATAGATGATTTAAGATATTGAAGTCGGTAAATCATTACTTGAAGTTTACACGTCCAGTGCCAAAATTATTCGTTTAAGTTATAGAGGCTTTGTATTTTAAGTTAGAAGTTAAGCCTCTGAAAAGATGGAAACAAAAAAATGTATTTACCGACGTTCTACTGTATAATAATTCATCCGATATCCGAATATAATCATTTGAGCAACCAATTTAAAAAAAAAAGAAATGCTATGCTAATTATTATTAATTTAATTAATTCAACTTGACCGCCCACTTGACTTTGATAATGAATTTCTTAATTTTAATAATAAGTTTAAGATAAATATTTGTTTGTAGGTACGCTACTGAGAGAAAGATGCTGTAAGTATATGTTGTAGCTTGGAGAAAGTAGTATAATATTGTTAATAAACTGTATACATGTATATTAAAATAATAATAATATCTGAAATTAATAAACAAAATAATATTTTATCTTCGCATATATGAGTAATATGATTATATAATAATTATTTAGCGAGAAAGAAAGTGGTTAATTTGATTACTGCTAGATAATCATTTTTTAGTATTCGTGGAATTGTTTGTTTTTTATTTGTATCTAGAAAAATAAATATTATACTTTCAAAAAACAAAACAAGATTAAGTAATTTTAAAAAAAATAAATCTACCCAATTTATAATTTGGAATATTCTTTCAATTTTACAAATTATTTTGCATTTCGTCAATATTATCAAAGTAAAAACCGATTCAAACGATCATTTTCGAAATTAAACTCGGAAAATGGTCAGGAAATAGTACTTTTTTAAAAGAACGTCCCGGGTCAATAGTAGCTACGCATCGAAATCAATAAAGAAATTGTATCAACTAGAATGCATAAATGGTATAAATTATGAAATCAAGAATTTCAAACGGAAATTTTTTTAACTGCTTTTTAAAATCCTTTATCTCACAAATAAAGCATTGTCGGATTTAAGTCATATGGTGATGAATACTGTGCATCTTATTAGACGATAAATGCATTTTGTTTTTCATAAAAAAGTGAATTTCGTAGGTAATATTTCCAGAAAATGAGTCATTTTAAAATTTGGACAAAAGTAAGATTTTTCTAATGAACTTTTGATACTCATTTTGATGTAGTTTTTAACTACAAACAAGATTATGGAATATAACTTTGTGATTAAGACTAAATTTGAATTCTTACTTTTTTCCAATTGCGGCAAACAGAAGTTAAATAAATCTGCATTTTGAAGGTTTAAATTTTGTATTCTTAGCGTTTTAAGCGCCGCACTGATCTTGCTAAGCGAAGATCCAGAAATTTTACTGGAGGGGGCATAGACTTTTTATAGAGTATTTTGTATGTACTTTTATACGATTATTTTTTGTTAAATCAAACTGTACTCATGCTTAAGCCCTTAAATTCCACGACTTTTGGATTAATTACTAAAAAAAAGTTTGTTTCTCAATCTTTTGAGAAGAGAGTTGTTTTTTATTTGGATTTCTAACAAAGCTTTTTCGAGGTTTTATTAGAATTAGCCAAATTGTTAATATATTTGCAAGATTGGTCTCGGGGAGATCCAAAATGTCTACTTTGTATCCATCCAGGTTTCTTTTTGGAAAATTATAAAGAATAAGAAGTACAGGTCATTTTATTGACCATATCCAGAATTATGTTATATCAATTACATTGAGTCTGTATGTATCTCTTTTCCGGAGTCTGCATGTACCATTTATCGAAATTAATCATAAAAAATGAACAAGTGAAAATAAACAATTGACTGAGTTAATTGTTGAAATACCATGTAAATACTGTGTTGGTTACACTGTCACATTACACATACATACATGTCATACATACATAACTGATATTCCCATATAGTACATACTGTAGAAATTGCGCCTAATTTGAACTCTCGCGGGTAAACAGTGATGTTTACGAAAAAATGTTTCAAACAATAGTTCGTTAATTATAAGGAACATTTTTTACATTTAATTTAAAATTTTGTTCGTAGCATCAATATTTTTAAGCGTTACAAACTTGGGACTAAACTTAATATACTATGTATATTTCATATATACATGGTATAAAAATATAAAATATCCTTATAAGTTAACTATCTTTGAACATCTTTTAACTTTTTAATTTCACATGTATTTATTTTTCATAACGAAATAGGAGTATTTTTCCCGGTTACAAACAAAATTTTCTTTTTAAAAGAATCGGAAAATATAAAAATTATAAACAATGGAAATTTAAAACAGTATTTCCATATAAAATAAAAGAAGTTAATACACTTTTCCAAGTTGATTGACTCTGACAAAGTTGTAAGGCATTTAATATAAATGATTGAACAGAAGAAGAATACCTTGATAAATAACACAGGAAAATAAATTATTGTAAACAATCACACAGGTTTTTTTAAATAAATGTTGTTACCTATTATACTCTTACTTTGATATAATATGTAATATGTAATAATCACTTTCACTAAACAACAACAAATGCACAAATTAAATCTGTATTTGCAATATCTTTCACCTTTTATAATAAATCTCCCACTTCCAAAAAGTTATATAGTTATCTCCAAAACGGATATATTTTAATCAAAGTTTATTATGGGGATAGTTTTTATTCTTAGAATTTCTGATCCTTACTATTTCAAAATTTTGACTTTCAAAATTTTTGTTATAATCTAGTTTTATAAACGTTATACCACAATATTCAAATAATTTGTCAAAAAAAAAAATATTAAGACAAAGCGTAAAGAACTTTCTCTAATGTAATTTTATCTAATCAATGAGCGAGGTCTTTTAGACCTCGCACAAATTAGATGTAATCTGCATGTCGGTCAAACTTTTTCAAATTTTGGCAAAAGATAGTTTAAGTCATTCTAAAGAAAAGTTCCCATGGTCACATGTCATGAAAATGACATGATTTCATGTTATAGCTAAATTAAAGTTGGAAAATGTACTCATTTGTATAATATATGCCTATGTGTGTATAGGCAAATACATAAACAGATATATATAACTACATGCATACGTGTTTTTTTTTTTAATGTAAGGGTGTTGTCTTTTGGATATCAACTTTTATCACCTTCCACTAAAATTTATTCATTTTAAAAATAGACAAATTTTAAATTAAGACAACGCGAATCTGGAAGTCATATTTACTGGACGAAATATAACAAATTTAGCATATTTTTAATATTCATTCACATTAAAATATTTAGTTAAGGTAGTACGAGCGAAAAGGCAAGTTTAAACTTGTAGTTGAAATTAAATGTACCTTATTTTCAACTTTGATGATGATTTCGGTTATAACTTCATGAAAAATAAGAATAAAATTTTTCGATATCTGCCTTGCTTTTCGAAATATTGAAAGCTAAATAATTAAAAAACATTTTTAATTTTTACATATTTTGAAAATTACTTCAGATTTCGAAAAATTTGATTCTTACTTTTCGTCTTATATTGTCAAAGTATAATATAATTCACCATCAAAATTGAAAAAATATATTTTTTTATTTTGTGTCCCCACTTCCATGCTCATACATCCTTAATTAGTCGGGCACAACGGGTTTTTTGTTTGCTTTCAATAATTTATAAAGTTAAAGTTTTAACTTTAATTTAAATAGTAGACTTAATCCAATTTTATATATAAAAGAAAATCAAGCCTTTTAACCAAAATTGCCCTGGCGCTCGTACATCCTTAATATTTTATAGTCTATTTCTCCGCTTAATGCAGTTTTATCATAACTAAGTATGGAAATCTCCAACTTAGCTAACTAATTAGTTAGGCAGAGTTGGGTCAAATTGAATGAGTCGAACAGTAGTTCCATTTGGGACACGCCCCAATTTTTATAAATCCTAGATATCGACATAGGTAAGTTGACCTCGTGCACTTGGCTCTCTATAGAATTCTTAAACTACAAGTAACATAACTGGAGGTTACATATCCTATAATCGGAATTGTTAATTAGTTCCCAAAATGCAAACAAATTACATCAATTGGCAATGTTCAGTTCTAACTTGTCCCATTCCATAAATATACCCCAAAATCCTAGTTAAGTGGGCAGATAATAAACTTTTATATGGAAAATTTTCATTTAAAAGTCATATTTTTAACTTATAACTAATTTTCCTTATAAAGTAACCAATATTAGTCATTCTGATTTTCTTCGTTCCAGATGAAATTTTCACGTATGCTTAATACATGAAAGCAATGACCTAGCGTCAACAAAACAGTTTATTTATGAATACTTGTTTAATTAATTAACATAAAAGACAATACATACATAATTAATTTATCAAGAATATTTTGCAAAAAGTTTTCCGAATGCTACATACTCTCTACATTATATCAGGTTAAGTTCAAGCCGACATCCTAGAAAGTGTCTATATATTTTTAAAGCTATTTAACGCTTACAGGATTGGAACTCATTAATATATTGATTTGATTTTTTAATCAAATATATAAATATTATGAGGGGTTACAGACCCCTGGGGGGTTAGCCAAAAAAAATGGATATCTTTGACCCC
The DNA here is from genome assembly GCF_905475395.1 of Chrysoperla carnea. Taxonomy (NCBI): domain Eukaryota; kingdom Metazoa; phylum Arthropoda; class Insecta; order Neuroptera; family Chrysopidae; genus Chrysoperla; species Chrysoperla carnea. The sequence goes on from NC_058339.1 coordinate 37,578,692, forward strand.
GACGCACATAACTATAGTAGGGAATCCCTTAATAAATATTTATAGACTAATAGGATAATTTTTATTCTAGTAAAACTTGGTAAACTTGGCACTTTCTTATAGGACCCTTCTCGCACAAATTTGCCTTTTTCTCTTTTGACCATTTCCAGAGGTCCTTAGTCGATGCAGGGACCCTAGGCATTTGCCTTAATATCCGTCTAATGGTTCCGTCACTGACTGTGCACGCGTATACAGGTATAGAAAAAATCTTCTTAAATCATTCAACCTCTAAACTAAGTGAATACGTGAATTAAAAATGCATCTTATTTACGAATCCAATATGGAAATGTATAAAACGTGTTTTATTTTTAATTTTTATTCTTAGTGTACTGTTCTCTGATTTTATTTTTATAAACACTGATATGTAAATTTATCTAGATCGCTGAAAAGTTTTTAAATAGAAAAAACAATTTTATTATCGTTTAACATCAAAGTTTACAACCAAAAATTTATAGAATTTAAACTCCAAATTAATATACAGCTGCCAATTACTTTTTTGAAATGATTATTCTTATATTGTCATCTAGTTTTTGAATAAATTATTCATTATTTGTAAATTTGAAATTAGTAACCCTCAAGTGTCATTATTTTTGCGAAAATTATCAAATTTAATCTAAATTTGATAATTTTTTTTTCAGTTTTTAATAAAAAATCCTCGAATTCTGACGGCATGTGCTTCTTTATTGAGCTTCCTTATAGGCATGGGCTAGTTATTTTAAGTCGAAGTCACCATTGTTATAACTTTATTGTGTGTCATAAACTTTATTGTATGTCTCTTTATCCAAGACCGCATTGCTCATAGAGGAGGAAGCGAGACGAGTATACGAAATTTCTACCCATCTCAGTTTCTCTAATTGTAATAAGATAGGTAGAAAAGAAATTGTTATTTCTCTGTCTTACTCGTATTTTAGGTTGTCGCTAGTAAAATTGTCACTGTCTTACTCGTATTTTAAGTGAGGAGTCCGAGGGACTTCTCTGAGTCGCATTTGCCCATGCCTGGTCTAATGATCTGGTCATATACATATACACAGTGTTCAATTTTATTGCTAAGCAAAAACTAAAGATCGATTCAAATTTTTTTTTAAATCTTAAAATTCAAAATAAGTTCAAATATTTCTAAAAGATGGTATTGATATGGAAGTGACGGAATATAGGAATTTCCCAGTTTTTTTTATATGGTTCTAAAAATTACCTTCACACAGTTTTTATTAGCTATAGTAACTTTAACAAAAGATGAAAAAATATTATGTTAGAGTAACTGAGTCATTTAGGTTTAATACACACATCGCTAATCGTGTATTTATTTTATTTAGCTAGCTATAACAACTTTTTTTAATGAGTTTCCTTCAATTATCATAAAAATATAATACTTTTATGCTAAAAATCTAAAAATGGTATTCCTTGAATTTTCTTCAATGTAAAACGAATTAATCATTTCAAATTCCAATTGAATTATTGAACAAAAATGCTACCGATTTAATAGTTTGTCAGTTTTTTTATTTTAGTACCTATAGTTTAATGTAGATACATTTTATTTTCCCATTATCAAGTGTACTTTCCACCCATTTTTTGTGCTGAGATACTGAACCAAAAAATTTAACTATTATCTATCTATGCAAATAAAATACTAAAAAATTTGGCATAAACATTCATTGCTGGAAGACGTGTTTCGTATTTTATTTAAACACATCGCCTAACGGGGGGTACCCCTAGCAGAGGATAAACCTAAAGGGATAGAAAGTGATTTTGGGGGTGAATTGCATCGAAGTTGATATTCGCCATTTTTTAATTAAATATTTTCAAAATTATTTCACCTGTAAAACGTTACATTATCAGCAGGTATCACGGGCTCGATTTTATTTAAAAAAAATAAGGGTTCCTCACCAAAAGATTAAAATCCATAAAATTGTGAACAAAGAGGAGGAGTGAGGTCAAGAAAAGTGTGTAAAACACGATGGCCTTTGTTTATAAAGTTGAAATTGCCCAACATAGCGGGCGGGTATCTGCATATATTAAATAAAAAACCATGTTACAATTTTTTAATAATTAAACAGTTTTAAGAATTTCAGGTTATTCAACTCCAACTTCAATTTCAGGTTAGGTTAAATCAGATTAAAGGACTCGGTCTGCAATGCAGACTCTCAATCGGATTCTTGGTAGCCTTTGCTTTATTCTGTTTAAACCCCATAAGCGTCTTTAAATATATGCTTTTAAATATTTCCAGTTTATTAGGAAGCTTAATATTTTCAAATGTCTATTTTGAAAAAATGTCGCTGCCATTTTTTTCCTTTTGAAAAACCTTGTCCCAAAATATTTTTTTTACTGTCTACGTTTTCGATATTATTGCCCTATAAGTAACACAATTTCCTCCCGTACCTTTCCAGCTCCTTACTTTATCAGTGACCAGTTCCATATGGAAACCCTCGAATTTCTGAAGGCGGATGCCCAACGTTGACTAAAATTGAGGATGCGTATTTTTAACTATACTCCGAATTATTTTGCAAATTAGCGTTATTTTGAAATCTATTTTTTAATTAAATATTTTTTTTAGATTTATTAACATTAGTTTATTAAAAATTTCCATTCAGTTTTCTTTTTTTATATTAATTATTACTCAGCCTTTAATAAAAATAAATAATTAACAAAAAACATAAACAAAAATGAATTGGCCACTTAATATAATTTTCTTTTATGCTTTACTAATATTATTTTCGAAAAGTAACGCATTTAAATTCTTTTTAAATTAAACTGTTTTTTCGAAAGATAAGTAAATTAATGTCAAAAACGGAATATGTTTAATGTTATCTGGAAACATTAGCCATAAATTCTCCAACAACGTTACCACGTGGATAATAGTTAGCAACTACATAAATTTTTCCATTAAGCCCTCTGGCCATTGCCATACCCATTTCTTGTGTATTTTTCCATACCATTTGTGTAAAATGTCCAGTTCGCATATTTTTTGGCTCAGATGTAAATATATAATCTTTTACTTCTGAGTACCAAAATTTACATACATCGCTTGGCGTAACAATTGCATTTTCATTTGGAACCCATGAATAGAACAAACTTTCACCGTATTCTATGTCGGGGCGATGATAAAAGCGATCATCTGTTGCTAATTTATTTGCCCAATCTTGTGCTAATGTTGTTAGCTATAAAAAAAGAATCAAATATATTGTACAGTTATAACTCCGTTCTTAAAGACCCTCATTCGTCGATATTTGTAGCGTCTACATTCTACATTACTATAAAAAATTTAAATTACCTTAATCGTTTAAATTATTTTAAAATTTTAGAATTTACCAAAATGTTGAGTTCTAAATGCCAGAATTTGTTTTATACATCAGCTCTAAATTATTAACTATTTTTCGAAGTCGACAATTTTGTAAGATAAAGTTAATACCAATAGAGACAAATGTTTTAACAAGAGAAATTTTCAAAATTCAAAAAAATCCTAACAAATTTTTCCGATAAGGCACCTTAAACTTGCACTTGAAACATATCTAAGAGCACTTTCCATTAAATTATCTTTTTCCTAAGAACCTTCTCCAAACTGAACCGATTTTGAGGATCATCACCTATTCTCTAGTTGTTCCGGGTACAGAACCCTAAATTCACGCTTGAAACATATCTCAATTAAATTACCTTTCAAAGCGAACAAAAAAAATCAAAATAGGATCATTCGTGTAGGCGATACGGTGCCACAGGAATACAGACACACACGCACATAGCGGTTGAACTTATAGTACCCCTCTTTTTGATTCGGGGGTTAAAAATACGAGGAATTCAACAATTACGCAAATATTGTTATAGGATATGAGCCACAACTTACTTTTTCACTGTACTTCAATGCAGGAACGTGATGTTTTTTTCGATATTGATTATGAATACGTACTCCTTCTTCTGAAAACTCTTTACTGTTATAATCTTTTATCGGTTTACTATAAGCACTCTTTATGGAAAAGTGAGAAAGACTGATACTTTTCATAGAAGGCTGTTGTGATTCAAGTATTTTTCCAAAAACAGGAGATAAAACATTCTCTGTAAATTCACCAACAATATTTCCTGGTGGAAGATAATTTGCTACTACGAATATATATTGATTATGACTTTTTGCTACAGCTACACCTAATTCCCGACTACCTTTCCATACCACTTGTGTAAAATGCCCACAACTGTGTATACATCTCGGTTCACGCCCAAATGTGTAAGTTTTAACTTCACTATACCATTGGTCAACTGGTTCTTTACCATTCATGTTACCATTTTTTGGGGTGCGAGTACAATAGACATTTTCCCCATACTCCGGATTTTGTCGATGTTTTATTACACCCTTAACAGCCAATTCGTGTGCCCACTCTTTACTGTATTTGCAAAGTTTAGGCGTTAATTTTAATGGTTCAGCTCCATGCAGTTTTCTATATTCGTTGTGAGCTTTTAAACATTCAGTTTCAAAACGTCCATAATCTTCACCATCTCCTTGAGACGGCGTGGTAGATTTTTCTGATGATTTAAATGTAGCATGGGCTACATTATTATCTGATAGTTTGCTGATAGGATCGCCACCAGGGGGTAGAACGTTATCATTAAAATGACCAAAAACATTACCAGGTGGATAATATTTTGCTATAACGTATACACAGCCGTTTTTATCTCGCGAATATGCAACACCCATTTCTTTAGTGTTTTTCCAAACTATTTGTGTAAAATAGGATGAACGTAAATTAAGTGGTTCAATTCCGTATTGATAGTCTCTTTGCTCTTCGTACCAACTGTCAACTGGCTCATGTCCTGAAGGTTCATAATCAGGGCCGGACATCCAGCTACAATATAAATTTTCTCCATTTTTTCTACTTTTACTTTGCTCTAATGTACCTTTTGCAGCAGTTTTATCTGCCCATTTTTGACTAGCTTCACATAATTTTTTACTTAATATTAATGGAGGTACTCTATGTTTCATCCGGTATTTATTGTGCGCTTCCAAACATTCTTGAGCAAATTTTTCGGGAGTCTTTGCTTGAGAAATTTTAGTAAACGGTATGTCCTTTTGACAATAAGTTTTCGGTATTTCTTTTTGGTGTTCTATATTCGGTATTTCGTTTCCTTCATTAGCTTCTCGTTCTATTCTGGAACGTAGTTGTTGCTATAAAACAAAAAATATTAAACATTTCTTTGAAATTTTTTAAAACGTGTACTACCTATCCGCCGTAATATTTGCCTAAAGACAAGATATCGGAAGCTCGAAAACAAAACCTTTCATAAAAATAATTATGCATACAATTTTTTTTAATTCATCTCATCGTGTAAGGTAATTTTAGATTAAGTCTTTAAAAATATACTTAATGTCTTCCAGTAATTTTAAAAACGCCTGCGTTCTGCGTCTTTTCAAAATTATAACTCAGATATGAAGTCATCATGCTCATTTGAAAACGCAGCCTTTTCAAAATAAAAATCGTAGAGGAAATTTTAGTAGGCTCGTCAAAAGCAAGCCACTCACGAAGCTTCAAGTATATGTTTATCATTTTAAAAAAATCCGTGGGGTAACACGGTCTATATAGAGTTCTACATATAAAACCACATATTTGAAGCATCCAGCATTTTATGCGCCAACCAGGGAACCTCCATTTTTCACGAAGAGAAATCCATTAGGAGAAAATTAATTTTTTTGTAAATTTGGTAACATCACTTTATTGAATTCAATTTCAAAGTCAGTCTTCTTTATTACAAACCTTTTTTTATACAATTAAATGGTAACAAATAATTATAAATATAAAGAGTAAACAAATGATAATATCACAGTCTTATAAAACATAAGACAATGATAAGAATACCTAAAATTAAATACAATTCCTCTATGAATGTTTTGGAATAACAAATGTATTATAATTAATAAAATAAAAAAATATATAAATAAACAAAATAAAATAATAAATACATAATATTAATTACTAAATTAACATTTAATTAATAGTTTATACCCATTGTGTCAAAAAGACTTCTAATTAAATTTGAGAAAATCAGGACAACAACTATTAACACATAATTTTTTGTGCTTGAAAAATATCAAAGCTTTTTATACAAATTTCCTAGGCTAATACCATTTTCGACTATTTTTTTTTTAGTTAATTCTTTATCAAATAGGTTAGCTTAGGTTAGGTTAGAGTGGCTAGGTCCTTAGGTCCTGGGGTGGGACACACTTAGACCATAGGGTCCGTTGTGATACCGTAAATGGGTTGGCCCATCCCCGGCCACTACTCCATGAACCATTTGGAGCTGTTCAACTTATACGTTTAATCGTTTTAATTCAAAAATAATTACGCCAATTTATCAAATATTTTTGGAGTTAACGATTATTACTAATTTTTTGGATCGTTTTTAATGCTGAAAAATATGATGGGTATACATATGGGCTATCTAAATCCCTCTTGAGGTAATTTCAATAAAGAATTAACATTTTTTTTATTTTACAATAACACTTGCCCTTAATAATTATTACATGGCATTATCATAAAATAGCATTATCTTTATTACATTGGACGTTTTTTTTTTATTAAATAATAAACGCTAAATAATTTTATTTAGCAAAATACATAGTGAACTTGATATTAGGACGATTTTTTAAAAATTTCTTAAATTATTATTTGTGACGTTGAAATAGGCCTTGCTTATGATTATCATAGATTATATGCTTCTTTACTGAAGCTTTTTTTTGTTTTGATATGGGATACATAAATATTTTAATATCAGTCATTGAAGCTAAAAATAATACCGCAAGTGCAAGAAATGTTTTGCATTATTTTTTTAAACATGGAATGATTTAGTGTTAGTTCTAACATATTCTTTGGCACTAATTATAATGATTTTTTTTAAACTTTGAGGCGCGCAAATTTTGCAAATTACTCTAATTTTTTCTTTACAAGATTGTCTGTAGATAAATTTTAATTACATTTTTTAGAATTTAATAATTTTATTTAGAATGTTAAATAAGGTATCAAGATTCATAAGAAATTGTTCCGCATTTTTATAGTGGAGTATTAGAACAGATAATCGTGAAATTAACCGAACAAAAAATACTACGTCACCTACTACGTTATGCCTGATAACGGAAGAGACTAACCATACTTAACTTAAGCTTATGAACTTGGTTATTAAGTCTTAAGATTTTAGTCGTTGCTACTATTACTAGCAACTACTAAATCTTTTGAATAGTTTAAAAATTACAGAGTAAATTCTTTAAATCGTCATTTACTTAATTGTTTTAAAAATGCGTTTTTCAACTAAACTTAGTGTACATGATTGGTTAATTTCACGGGCACACTTTCATTATCGAAAAATCTATTGTTGAAAAGGAAAATAAATAAGCGTGATTCTATACATAAATGTTTTGGATGATTTTGTTTAGATTGTTTTTTTCAAGGGAAAAACTATGCTTATCCCCATACAAATCAAAGAAAACTCAAAGATAAAAATTTGGACCAAATTTGTAGTTTTATTCAATTCATATTCTTTTTTATTATTCAAAAATAATTTTATATAATAATTGACTCTCGATTTTTACTAATAGTCCTGTCATAACATTTAAAATCAAAATGGATGTTCTTTTATAAAAATAATACGTAATTCGAGTAAAACAAATATCCTTAAAATAAAATAAAATTCTTTGGAATCAATCACTTTTAGAGCCTAATTGAACATAGAAAATTTGTTAGCAAAAAACAAATTATTAACTCTCAATTTCGACATCTCAATTAGGGCAATCAATATTTTTGTTTATACTTTGCTTTTTAGTTATTTTTTTGTGTTTATTAACGTGGTCTAGGTACATTGGCACTAAATTGTCCAACAATATTACCACGTGGATTATAATTGGCAACTACATAAATTTTTCCATTACGTCCCCTTGCCATTGCCATGCCCATTTCTGTGCTGCCTTTCCATATCATTTGTGTAAAATGACCAGCTTTCATTGCTCTTGGCTCGGACGCAAACGAATAATCTTTTATCTCGTCGTACCAACTTTTGCATACGTCTTTTGGAGAAACTTTTGCGTTTGGATCTGAAGACCATAAATAGAAAATATTTTCACCATATTTTGAATCTGGACGATGATAAAAACGATCTTCGGCTGCTAATTTTTCTGCCCATTCTTTTGCATATTTTGTTAGCTACAAAAAAATTAAAAATTATTAAATTCATATGTATTAGCTAGATTCGACTAACAGGTAGATATTTAAGGAATCGACAAAAATAAGGTTTTGTAGACCGTTAAATCTTTTTTTCTTTATTTTGAGATTCGAGTTTTTGTCATATTATATTTGCGGGAGATTATGATTTACGTACCGCCGGATTTTAAAAATTGCAGTTTACTTTCATTGTGCATCAATAGTGATTATTTTAGCTTATCTGTGTTTTTTTAGCTTATCCAAGCCATTATATTTACGGTTACATTCTTATATTATTCATGATGTTGGCAGAGATGAAACTATTGCAAAGGATATGGATTGGAAAATTACTTGGTCGCAGTCGACTTTTTTATAGGACCTATCTTAACATTCGTGAGAGGAAACTGTAGAAACCCTTTACTAGCATAGGCGGCTACTTTGCCGCTCTTATCCATGCAAGATTAATAAATTCTATAATTGATAATGGCTGCCGAGATTCGAAACGGAAAAATTTGGCCTTTATTCGCTGTTTAGTACCTTTTTATACAAAGTTACGGGGAAGATTCATTGGTCGGCTAGTCAGTGCAACGATGCCCTTGGAGTTAATTTTAGACGACTACAATTATTTAAGACAATGAAATAAGGTAACTTACATTTTCGTTATATTTCAATTCAGGGACTTTATGTTTTCTTCGATATTCATTATGAACACGCACAGATTCTTTTGAAAACTCAGAATCACTATAATCTTTTGACTCAACATCATCTTTTCTTACTTCAGTTTTTTTTGAACCACTCGCATGTGCACTACTTTGTGTTTCATTATTTGGCCCCCCATTTTTTTTGCGTAGTATTTGTCCCATCGTAAAATTACTTAGCTTCAGCCTTAGAAACAAGGTGTATATCCTTTTCCCACGGCTTTAGCAAATTTTGTCTCACAAAATAAGATATGTTAAAAATTTGGTAATATGCACAAAAATAAAAACAATGTGAAGGATTTCCATGGAAACTACCCATAAAATATGTTAAACGCATCTATTAGGATCTTAATGATTTATTTTGAGAGATCATGCACATCAAAGCTTTGAGACATACCCTGTGCTAAGAAGTATATATATTTGGCATTATTAAATCAAGGTTCGGCTGCGAACGGAGCGTATGAGAGTATCTTGTTAGCAAAAGCATAAACGTATGCATAAGCTGCATGACAACCAATTCTTTATCATTAAATATCCAATCATTAGCGATACCTTTGAAATTTATTTGAGAAGTTTGTTTCATTGTCAAAAATTTGATCATTTAAATTTATTGCAATAATTGTTGGATAGATTGCTCTAAAAATAAGGTTGATCCAAAAAAAAAAGGAGAGTTCGAATCTAGCCACATAAGTCCTCATTTATTAATCAGGAAAGCATAAACTACATCATATTCAAATTTTTGCCAATCGAATGGGATTTTCCCAAAATATTTGAGAATATTTTCATGTTTATCTGTTTTTAAGAAGAAATTATGCTGGAAAATGTATATAAAATAGAACTTACATCTTCATTATGTTTTAGTTCAGGAACATTATGTTTTTTTCGTAATTCATTATGATGCCGAACACCTTCTATGGAAAAGTCAGAAAGACTATAAGTTTTCATTGCCTGAGCTTTTGTTTCATGTTTACTTCCTCCACCAAGTGGTAAAACATTTTCAGCGAAACTACCAACAAAATTTCCTGGTGGTGAATAATTTGCCACGACAAAAATTTGTCCATTACGATTTTTAGCAACAGCTACACCTAATTCACGACTATCTCTCCATACAACTTGTGTAAAATGTCCACTTTTTAAATTGTTCGGTTCACGACCAAATACATGAATTTTCACCTCACTATACCATTGATCCACTGCTTCTCGGCCATTGATACGATGATTTGAATTCGAAGACCAACTACAATAGATATTTTCACCATATTCAGAATTTTTTCGATGTTCCATCTGACCTTTAATTGATAGTGCTTTTGCCCATTCTTCGCTATATTTACACATTTTTCGATTTAATTTTAACGGTTCTACTCCGTGCATTCGTCTATATTCGTTGTGAGCATTTAAACAATCTACTTCAAAATCTCCTTCAGCTCCCGTGGAAGAGCTGGATGGAGGGCGAGGAGTTGGAGTGGATTTTGAAGATGGTGTTGTTGGTAACCCTGACATTGTATATGGTTTACTGGTATCGATTGGTGGTGGAACATTTTCAGCAAAATCGCCAATGAAATTACCGGGTGGGGAATAATTTGCTACAACATATATTCGACCATTTTTACCACGCGAATATGCAACTCCTAACTCTGTTGTTTCTTTCCAAATCACTTGCGTAAAATGTCCTGATCGTAAATCATTTGGTTCGGTTCCATATTGATGGCGTTTACTTTCTTCGTACCAACTGTCAACAGGCTCACGTCCTGTTGGTTGATAATCTGCAGCGGATGACCAACTACAATATATATTTTCGCCATAATCTGTATTGTTACTTTGCTCTAAAGAACCTTTTGCAGCGATTTTATCAGCCCATTTTTGGCTAATTTTACATAATTTTTTACTTAATGTTAATGGAGGTACACCATGTTTCGTCCGATATTCATTGTGCGCTTCTAGACATTCATTTGCAAATTCTTCAGGGCTTTTGGCTCCAGGTTGTTTTTTCTATAAAAAAGAAAACCTTTACATTTTTGTAATTAAAATTACTCTTTCTTGAAATAATCTAATAAATGGGGGATTAAACTATTTGCCTGACTAAAATATACTCAAGGAAGAATTAAATATTGCACGCTTATGAAACTCTAGAAACATTGCTTTCGTAAAACAATATCACAGGCTTAAAATATGCACAAAATTCAAACTTTATATTTTAATATCACTTATAAACATGTATTGCACTTACGCTGGACCGTAGACCCATAATTAGGTAAATAACTTAGCTTTAGCCATAGAAGACTTTAATGGACTTTTTCTATGGCTTTAGCAAATTTCGACTGACAAATAAAGTGAAGTATTGTATGTTCCAGTATTTCTAATGTTTCTATGAAAACATGTTTATGACGAATTTCACAAACATTTTTAGGGAAATATATTTTGAAAATTGTTGGAATAATTTTTTCAGGCAAAATTTTAAAGCGTCTACTTACCTTTAATGAGGAGACTTTTTTCGGTGTTGTCGTCTTTGAATGTGCTCCTGTACCATTTTGATGTATAAGTTCTGAAGATGAATGAAATCCTAAATCAGGCGATTTTCGAATACCTTCACGTTTTTCTAATGAAGTTACTTTACGTTCAGTTCGATTCCCATGAAATGTTTCAATTGTTTCACGTGTAATTGTTTCGAATTTAGGTTCCTAAAAAAAATAAATCCTATGAAATATCCATCGTAAAGAAGTTTAAGCACTAACTTATACAAATTGTATATAGAGATAAAATGTTACACTATCGTTACATTGTTTTTGATTAGCAACTACCAATGCTTATGTGCAACAGCTGTTGCATATAAGATAAAATATAAATTAACTTATTTATGTTTTTTAATAATAAATGAAATTTACAAATGACTTTTTTCCTTGTTGCTTTCTCTAAACTAAATCAATTTGCTTAAAACATAGCTATAAACTCTCTCCATTAAATTACCTTTCAAAAAAAAAAAAATCAAAATCGGTTCATCCGTTTAGGAGCTACAGTGCCACAGATGGGCACAAACACGCAGCCGTCAAACTTATGACACCCCTCTTTTTAGGTATGATATTAAAAATCGAACTTTTGATGATTTTGAACTGTAATTTCCCGTAATCTACCCGCAAAATACAGATTACAATTTTATTATAATACAATTTAATGCTTGACTTTTTTTCCTTTAAATACACGTGTGCGAAAAAGTACGTTTCTGAGTTAAATGAAAAATTTATAATATAAATTAGGTATGAACTTTCAGGCAACCACAATTTTATTCGGTTGGCACGAGTTCAAATTCGCCTTCTGCTCTACTTCCGATCCAGTTCATTCCGGCTATGCAGAGGAGTTGCCAATCACTTCAGGAACTTCAATACCACGAGCTATTCGACTACCTATAATTTTTTTAATAATACTGAAGATTTGAAAAATAAGCCTCCCTGAGGTTGTAGTCTAATTTTCATAATTTTTTGTAATATTTTTTTTTAAATCAATCTACTTTCGAAATTTTATAACTGAAAGTTTGACGAATCAATTTTGCTTTGACTACGCATATTTGTTACAGAATATAGAATTATTATTTAATACATTATAAAATATATCTTGCATAGTTTCTAATTTCAATAAAAAATTAAAAATTGATATCTAACTAACTTGAATGTGATATAAGTTATATTCAAATCGTGAGAATTAACAATTGTTACATAGTATTATTTAGTACCATGGTCGGCTAGCCAACAGTAAAAGGACATTAATTGTAAATTGTTTTTAGTATATTTTTACATTTAATTAATAAAAATCTTTCAACTTCACTTTCATTTTATCATAGAAATGGAACTTCAAATGATTCCGTGCTAAGTAGTACCTAGGGGTCTGTGATATTAAAAGATGTTCTGTCATTAGGTATAAATCTACCGTACATTTTTTAGATTTATTTGCAACAAGTCAAACATTTACCCCCGTGAAAACTACATTTTTCGTTTAACCACCCCCTATCCAGAAAATTATCATAAAATGCAGTTGTCATTCGTTTGAAAACAATTTGTCCACGTTTTTCCGCTCTTTAATTATAAATTATGAAGAAATTAAAATTTACTTCAGTGCCCCCAAATGCGAATTTTCATAAAGTGCAAATGACATTCGTTAGGTAACGGTTTGTACACGTATGTACAAATAAAATTTTTGTTTGTCTGGCGTTCAATTTTAAATTTTGAGGTAATTAAAATTTGGCCTCAGTATAACCCAATGCGAATTTTTACAAAATGTATTTTTGGGATTTTTTGGGACTTAAAAATCATTTTTGTATTATATATAATTAACGTTTTATTGAATGATAATATCATGTTCAATTAATTAATCTCAACATATCCACTATTTAAATCAATAAAACCAGCATCTGACTATGGGTGTCCAGCAGCTAGGCGGAAATAATTATCTAGAACTTAAGTTATAAGTTTATCAAACTTGTTCAATTAAATAATAAAATACTGCGTTTTATTTCAAAGTATATTCCAATGAATTTTTTGAGTAATCGTAACTTTTCAATCTTTCAACAGATCGACCTTCTCTATCAAAAGCAGACCAAAAATCAAGTGAAATTTGGTTTTTAACGATTTTTATATTGATTCTCAGGAGAAAAATTGCAACCCTCTATTAAAATTTTGATTTTTATGTTCAACGCACTTAGAATTTATATGTTTTTCTCTGCGGAATTAATATTTCCTTGGTTATTCGTAAACTATATAAGGAAGAGAAAGGGTAGCAAATTTGAGATTGATTTATTAATCAATTGAACTGTCTTACCTCTCCATTTTTGGTTGAAGCAAATGTACGCTGATCAGTTTTTCTAACCATAACCACTCGACTTAATCCATCAAAATCATGACCATGTGCTGTACTTTGGTAACGGTGTAAATCCAGCATTGATGCAGGAAATTTCATTCTGGATCTGTAAAGAACAAAATTAATTTTTAATATTTTGTTAGACTTATTCTCAATTTGGTTAATGGCCTGAATGCGTACAAAAATTATAATAACCCAAATTTAATTATAATTAATTTATGAAAAATTAATTTTAATTTATGAATTTAGTACACTCGAAAAATTATTTACGCTTTGTTTAATTTTCACTGATTTTATTATACACAAAATTTAATAAAAATTATAATTAATGTTTTTTTTTTTACGTAATTTCACTGATTGTAGCTAGGAAGAAGTGGAATAAATTTTATTTTGATATTAATTTAAAATTATGACTCAATTTGTCTTAATATTCAAATAACTTGTAAAATACAGTGAAAACTGTTTATAGTGGCTTTACAATTAATGATATTGAGTGTTATATATGAATTGGTGTAGGCATTTTGGACGCAGGAATTAATCAAAATAAAAAAAGTATTTCTAAAGAATTGCGGATATTGATTATCATGTAAAAACATAAAATTCAATCGAAGATATTGGGGGATATTTAGTAGTGCGATCAAAGTACTTATATTTGAAAAAATATACCCGTTCAAATGTTAAAAAACATGATTTTCGGCATTTTCCGACCTCAAATTTTGCAATATTTAATAAAATAGATAGTTTTATGCAGAAAATAAATAGTATTTTCAGTACAAATAATTTCATAAATCAGAATAGTTAACTCAAGAAAAATCTCCTTCGTAAATGACTAGTTTCATTCATTCGTCATTTCTTATACACTACTTTAATTATAAAATTGTATGTATGCATATATAATGATATGGATTGCATTTATGACTTACATTGAAAATTTAATATTATTGTCTCACAAATTTAAATAAATATTTATGATAATTTACATTTGAAAAATAATATTTGTGCAATTTGATTTCTTATTTTCACAATTTTTAATGCATTAAGTTTAATTAATTAGTGTTTTTCAAAAATTTTAATTTGACATTTTCTATAAGATTAACATGTAAAGAACTGCAAACTAGTCATAAAAGCCAATCCTCCTTTATCGCCAAAATTTTTCGCTGGAAGCGCTGGGTTCGATTTTATTGTCCTTACCATGACTACGCACACAACGTATAGCTGCTACAAAGATGTATTAAACAAAAACAAAACAAAATTTTTAGATATCAGAATACGAAAATCCTGTTGGGATTGAGATTTGAGGAGTGATTTTCAATTAATTGAAGATGTATGCGAAAATGTCACAATAAATACAGTTTTGCATCTAGAAATGGTTGTAATTTTTTAAAAAGAAACATTGTAAGACAAATGGAACACTGTTTTATGAAACAGTTTTACTGTAATATTAAAACTAATTGACAAATTTTAATATACAACTTGATTAAATTATTTCCAGTTAATTTAAATCATAAAAAAAGAACACCTACAAAATATTTGCAATTAAAAAATTATTATTTAATTCAAAAATAATTCGTCATTTGTCATTTATTAAATAAGAATAATAGAACAAAAATTATAGGTTTCTTTATTAATATTAATTTCATTTAGGAAATATATAGATATTTTATTTTTTCCATAATTTTTATTGTTTATTTTGGTAAAAAAAGTAAATTATATATTTGTTTTATACCCAAGATAAAATGAAAGGCGATAGATAAAAAAAATTGGTGCATTCCTAATTTTTTTTAAAAAGAATTCGATCACTGCTAAAATCTTGTTCAATTACCAAATTTTTTTTTAACGCTTTGAACATAATAATCGGCTAACCGGCTAAGTGATCGAGCGAGGAAAGGTGCAATCGGCTTTAACCATTTGACTACTTAGACTGGGAGGTTATGGGTTCGAATTCAGACAGCGGCAGTCTGACCAATTATAGTTAATGGGGTGGTAAATTGATCACACTGCCGTCGCTTGGATAAGAACGAAGCAACCGACTCCACACACATCATAAAAATTTAATTGTATGTATTCGGATATAGTTTAAAAAAATAATGATATGGATAGCTTCTGTTATAGACGTATGTCTAAGGAACGGACGTTAAACCCCATTATTATTATTATTAAAAATAATTATATTTAATCTAGAATAGCTATTATATTAGTTTCAGAATTCATCAACGTATCGACCGAAAAGACTGTTGAATTTACGAAATTTTTAGCCCAAAAATATGATTTATTCTATTCTACGTCAAACATCCCTGTTTTGCTTTTAATCAAATCATATTTTGATTAAGGGCTTATAGTTTTGTCGGTCAACAATAAAGCACGATAGGTTAAGCATGAAATTGACGTACGTGTTTCTGTCAACGTACTTCTTAGCAAGTTATTTCGTAAAATAAAATTTCAGTTCTCATACGAAACTCGACGGTCGTATGATATCTGAGCCTGTACAAAAGACAATAAGGCTGTGTACCAAATATTATAAAAATTTATTTTAAATAACGTAAAATAAATAACGTTCTAAATTTAGAATATTTACCATTTTTAATTTGCAAATTGAGTAGAATAATAATAATTTTTTCTATTTTAATGAAGTCTATTAAAAATGACCATTATAATCTTAATATATATATTTCTTGTGTGCGTGTGTATGTAATTGAACTTCTCCTAGACGGCTGGACCGATTTTGATGAAATTTTTTGTGTGTGTTCGTGGAGATTCGAGAATGGTTTAGATTTACAATTTGGTCCAGTACAACTGTTTTTGAGGGCTCCGTACCAAAAAAATGAAATTTCATTAAATGGTGGGAGCGCATATAAATCATATCACATTATTATGTATACTATGTGTACTATGTATTTTTAATAGTATTCAGGTATTGTCAATAGGCATGTATTAGAGCCATATGCGAGCGCAGCGAGCTCTACTATCAAAGGTCAGGCCAAAGGTCGAAGGTCAGGCCACTCCAATAAATAGGAGTTAAATTGGGGTTTAGCGGGATGGGTTTAGCGGACAGGCTAAACGTAGTATAGGTATTCATGAATTGGAGTTACGTTTTTACGGGACAACGTCCGTCGGGGCCGCTAGTATTAATATAAATAGCATCAAATAATAAATCAAATTTTGTATAATTTTTTAGTAGCCTTGAACTTCATCATATAAAAAAAAAATTGTATTAAAATCTAAAAAAATAAGTACATCTATTGTTTGATTTTAAGTAGGTAAAAGTCAATACAATTATTTAAACAAAAAATAACTATTTAAAAAAAAATTATAAATACTTGTAATAATTATTTAACAAAAAACGCGTGCGCAGCAGACCATCACTAAAATCATATTTCCCCGTCATTTTATGTTTCTTATTGTTGGAATTTTAATATAGATAAAAATATTGCCGTAAGCTTAGGTTAGTTCGGGGCGGGGGGTTGTGAAGATATGCTAAGTCTTAAAAATCACGAAAAAAAGATTTTGTGGTATAAAAAGGGGATATTGAGGTTTGAAAGTTGATTCTCTCAAAAGACTCCAAATTACTGAAATAAGTTTCCGTTTTCATATCATCAATTTGATTTGTATATAACACTACATACCGAAGGAGCCGTATACTAGAAGATTAACGTGTTCTGTGTGCTTATTACCCTCTGATTTTTACGAGCTATAGACCTGTATATTAGATATCCTCAAATCCTATAGCTCGTGTTCTAGGCCAAGATACGGATTTAGAACACGCCCCTCTCCGTTGATCTTTGATAAGGCGCATAAGTCTATATATTCGGGGGAAATATGATTAAAAACATATAAAAAAGAAGAATTAGTTAATTACCCTTAACCGATTATTAATGTTATAGTAATTCTTAATATTTTTATTATATATATATATTTTTTTTTGATATAATCACGTATAAATAAAAGTGAACTTTCTAATTACTATAATTTCTAAACTTCAGTGATTTTTTTCTAATAAATAATATTAGGGTTCTGTAAATCCTCACAAAATAATAACTGCCAATAATTATACAAAAGTGCAATTATTCTTATTTATAATTTAAATATGTAGTACCTTTTTTAACGAGAGATCCCCCCAAAAGTATCCGATTGTTGAGTTTAATGGAGATACTGATAAAAAAAGAAAATAAGAACTTAACACAAAAACAAGTGTAACAAACAATTGACTGAGTTAATTGTTAAAACTCCATGTATAATAAGTGTTGAATATCAGTGCTGCCATTTTTTTTAAATAAATTAGAAGAGTTTATAAAACCAACAAATTTTTTTGTTTTTCGAAAATTCCGAAAGTTTTCGAAAATATTTTCTAGAACTTATCTTCGTTTTTCGAGAATCTTTCACAATTACTATTTGAAGCTACATGCATATTTTCTATTCGCTATTTTTTATAGTTTTGGAGAAAATGGACACCAAAGTTATGTCCTAATTTGCGCACTCACGGGGACTTTTGGGCGAGTAGTAGTTTCTGAGATATCAACTAAAATCAAAAACGAAAAAACAAAACACCCAAAAACCTTGATTACCCTAAAATCTTAAATGATCCAAAGACTCGAAAATCCAGTTTATTTTGCGATTGAACGACTTGTTTCTAAAGTATCGACGAAGAAATTGCACAGGGATATTACCCTACGTAAATAAGTAGCTTAGTAAAGCTTTCTTGTACGGAATCCTTAAATATATAAAGAAAATTCATGCTTGGTTGAATACAATTTTATTAATATTTTGTAATACTTCGATTATTAATTAGAACGACGCAATTAATCATTAAAAACATTTCTTTTATACACGATTTCTTTAAAAGTGTTAAATCTTCGAAGAATTAAATGGAATATTTCCTAATGATAGAGATATAAAGTCAATTATTGTTAGTTGTTTCTATATTAACATAAAAAAAAACTATCTATCTACCAAATTTACCAATTTTTGGGAATCAATAAATCGAAAAAGTATCTATCGAAATGTAAAAGCCGCAGTATTTGAGGAAAAATCTCAAAAGTGAATTATATTAAACTTAAAATTACCTTACTTTACTAATTTTAGAATTAGCAGGACAAAAAACAAGAATGCGCTAAACGATATTTCAAAAGTAATGAAAGTTTGGTAACTACAGCTCGCAATTTTCCTGCAAAGTATGCAAACTACCGTAATTAACTTCATTAATGATAAATTAAAAAAAATACAAACTGTCTATTAACCATAATTTACTTTCCAAATAATGGAATAATAATAATAATTAAAGAAGGGGTTTAACTTCCGATTTCAGTCATCCATCCATCCATAACAGAGGCCACCCACATCATTATTTATAATCTTTATTTATGAGGGTGGAGTTGGTTACTTCGTTCTTATCCAAGCGACGACAATGTGATCAATTATATCGCCCCATTAATTACAATTGACCCACTTGACTGCCACTGACTGGGATCGAATCCGCAACCTCCCAGTCAGTAGTCGAACGGTTAAAGGTGATTGAGCCGGTTTCAAATGGTAGAATGTAACACCATAAGTGTGAGGATTATGTTAGCAAGCTCGCGCCTATCAACGTCTGGAGAGACGTAATGAACAGCTGAATCAACAAAATTCATCCTCATTTATGAAATATGATCAAGGAAAATGTAAACAAAAAAGTTTGTTTGAAGTTTATAATAATAAAATTAAAAATGTGCACAAACTTCAAAGCTCTGATTTGTTTAAATATAAAAAGCTTGCAATTACCAAATTAAAGCATACACCAAGAAATAAAGATTAAAATGTAAATAATTGTTTTTTAAAACTTACTGAACAAGACCTGGCATAGTGATACACTGACCTCTTCTTTTTACAAACAAAATAATAACAACAATCAAATTAAAATACAAACTGGCGTCTATTTTACTAAAAACAACTTTGTTACTTCACAGACAAGTAATATAAACTATGATATTACAACTATTACTATATTTACGGAGTATAGTTAACGAGAGACACTAAGAATTGTTAAGAATACACCGTTAGTTAACTTATTTTATTACTTTCAAAAAAGAAAAAAAAATTACACTCATTCAACAACAAAAAATTTAGTAACTGTTGCATGTAATACAAGAATGGTTTAGCCGCACAGCTCTTGTAATACTAGAAGAAGCAGAAGAAGTAAAGTGTTTAATGTTTTAACCACGATTTTTACAAACAAATAACATTAAAGTTTATAACAATAACAAAACAAACTACCATAGCAAAGCAATAATATTTTAATGGTTTGTTGTTGTTTTGTAAAAAAAGAATGATGGATGGTTTTAGTTTAGTTTAGAGTATTGTGCTCTATGGTTGGATGGAAATGGTTTTTGGATTTATAATGTATGTATTTATTATGAATGAGATGGTATTTAAAAGACTGTGCAACACGCACATCTTATGGTAAAATTATGATGGTATTGTTGTAATACTTTTATTGTAATTTGTTTGTGTTTTTTGTTAACATATTTGTGGTTAGGGTTTAGTTGTTGCACGCAGCTTTATCAACATTAACAGTGGCGAAGGTTACTTGACACAAAAGACGATTTAGTAGACGGCGTCTTCTCCCAATATTTAGCATCCCATCTAGAAGACTAGAAATAAAAACGAGTTAACTCTGGAACTCGGGAAATGCATTCGATGGGACCATATTCGTCCGGCCCTTGTAAATTCGCATATACTATGATGATTATACGCTATGGTCGTGAGATATAATCAGCGCCGCCAAATTCAGATTTACGAACCAGTGGCGTAGCTCGCCTTGGAGGGGCCCTGTATCAAAATTAGTTGGGGGATCCAAATGAAAGATAATATTTCTCACAAAAGAAACAATCACTTCCTCCCAGAAAATCATCTGAAGACGGTTTCATTTTTTCTAAAATTTCTGCCTCTATAGGCAATAGTGATGTATGAGAGCTGTTCCTGTCAGACCTCTGCAGTCCGTAGGAGTTGCAGAGGTCCGGAACCTACAAGTGGCGGACGTATATGGTCCCACTGAAAACCCAGGGTTAACTCTCCTTTATTTCTGATCTACTTGCATCCATATACCGATATACCTTAAAATTGTCTGAAGCTCATCGTTATTGTCTAAAGCTCTAAAGCGTTTAACCATGCCAATTAAATGTCTAATATATATACTGTTAAATTGTTTTATGGACACTTAGCGACGGCAGAAAAGTACACTCGTACACGGTGTTCTTCATAGTAACGCCTAGAAAGATTCACCTTTTTATTCCACAGTTTAAAATTTTGCCAAGTTTTATTTTAAAGTATCATAGACACTATAACGCTTATTCTAAAAACACCTTTTCCATAATTTGGATACACTTTTTACAAGACTTTGTTTAGTTTCACCGGTCCCGTTGTCTGTCTATAATCAAATTTAATCCACTTCTCGGTTTCCGATTGAGCTTAAATTTTGCATACACATTTAGTTTGGATGACAATGCATGGTAAGGTTGTGGCATCCTGATTTTCCTATTGCTTCCACCATATTTGATATTTTAAGGGACAAGCTTTTATTGTACTAAAAAGTAGAAAATAATTTTATCTATGACTCACTCATACCCGATTATTTGTAAGAGCTTGAGGCGCTTTATATCAAGAATGAATCGAAAAATAATTAGGCGTGTGGAGTAGATGAGGCGTTCCGATTCATTTTTGATATTTTAAACTAAACGCCTCAAGCTTTTACAAATAGTCGAGTATGAGTAACTCATAGACAAAATTATTTTCTACTTTTTAGTACAATAAAAGCTTGCCCCTTAAAAAGTATTTTTTATTAAAATTTTTAGTTTTAATCCATTTTACACTACTAGTTTATTGAAACAAATTCTAACTTTGCTGAAAAGTGTATTTAAAAATTGACCAAAAACTAAGAAAAACTTAAATTTTTATTTTTTACAGCAAAATAGATCAAAATATTCATGAAAAAATTATCATTTAATTTTTTCTCCGATGTCCGATTGTATCACTATCTGTAAATTATTTTAATTCTGTAAATTAAAAAATAAATACTTACAATTCATTTGCATCAAGTCCAAATGATTCAAAGTCAACTTCCAAGTGATCAATGCTTTCCATGATCAAAAATTTATAATAAAAAAAATTTCACGAAGAATCTCACTTTAAAACTAGAATTAGTATAAACTTTTAAAGTCACAAAAACTCATTAATTTTATAAATTAATTACACTAGCAAATTTATATATATAAATTCATTATAATCTTAGAAAAAATTATCAAAAATATTAATAAATCCAATTTTTTGTTTATAATTAAATTTACCTGAAAGCGTCGCGGTTGTAAATTGTTAAAATGCGTACATTAGTTTTTAGACTTAATTTAAAATAGACTTTTGAACAATAGATTATACCAAATTAGTCATATCCGATAATCTTAAAAATATATCAATAAAAGAAATTATCAAAGTTATTAATAGATTCACAAATTTTTTCCACTTATTAATGAATAAAACCGGTAAGCGCGTACTTAAATGTCAAAATGCGTATGTTCTGGGTAGTAAAAACTAAACTTGTAAAATAGAAACAATAGCACTAAAATAAAATACATGGTACCGTACATTTCTGTCATAACTGAAGTGTTTTTTGTGATAAGGAAAAAAAATGTGTTTTGTTATCGAAAATATAAAAAAAAAAAAAAAAATTATGAATGTATTGCTGCGATAATTCTTCACTCCTCCTATTTTCAATGGGAATATTATTTAGTTTCAAGGATCTGTTGATTTTATTATTCATATGGTTTTGTAATCATAGCATAGCTTTTTTATTACTTTTGATATGCAAATAGAAAAAATTTAATATAATTAGAAAATCCATTAAAAAAAATTATAACAATAATTTAATAGCCAAATTGATTGATGATAGACGAAAAATTTGTTTAAAAATCAAATAAATATTTTATATGTGAGTACGATTATAAATATTCAAATCTTTAAGGACCTGAATTGGAAAAATTTTTTAACCCCCGAGGCAAAAAGAAGGGTGTTATGAGTTTTTTAAATTTTGTAATTTGCACTTGCATCTTTTTTCTTAAAGTATTTCCAGAACGATATTTGTAGTTCCTATGCTAAAACTATGGTAAAATTTTTTTTTCGACAGAATCTACCGAGAAATTAAAAAGAACTTAATAGAGCTTACTATTAAATCCCAAAGTTTCTATTCTGTCGAGAGAATTTTTTAATATCGTAAAAAATAGCTGGGACGACAATGAATTTTACATGATTTGAATGGGGAAATCAAGAACTTTGCAGCTGATTATCTTGCCAATTAAACAACAAAAAATTCCGCAACTTTGGGATCTCAATATCACAGCTAACATTATTCTGAGTCTGTGGAAAAAAATAGGCCAAATCTATCGACAAGTACATTCTTGCAAGAAATACCTTAAAAACATCTAATTTAACTTGTTAGATGTTCATTCATTATTTATTTTTAAAAGATTGATAATTTTAAAAATTATTTTTGACATAAATGATCATTTTCTTTAAGTTGCTCAAAAAACGACCGAAATTCTATTTAGTTCATACCACGATAATTATCAAAATATAACGATAATACCATCATTATTATAAGTACTATCAAAAAATGTCCAGGCCCGGAGGGCTTTAGCCAATCTTTTCAGTTCATTTTCACGATATATCAAGACATACGGATACACTGATATCACTTTTCATTTTGATAACATTAGTCCCAGTACTCCCAGTCCATTCACGCTTGCTCTCCTTCTGCGCACCTATTGTGAATCTTTTAAGAATTTAATGGAACTACTTATTATTTTAAAAATGGGTGTCATTCATTTGAATTAAAATTAACAACTTTTCTTAGAATATTCGCAAATAAAACATTAAAGAATTATTTTATGATATTAAGATAATAAAAAACCAAGAAACTGTACTTAAATAATCTTCAATTAAATAACTTTATTTCAAAATTATCTCCTGGTAATAAAATGCATAATTTTTTTTTTTAATTTTTATGTTATAAAATAAATAATGAAATCATTTTATTAAATGCAAAATATATTTAGACAACCTAATTTTTGTTAACAGACAACAGACGTGCGTTAGTTATTACCCATAAAATACAAAGAGAGGACAATAAATTGACAATATTTTTAAAAACAAGTGAAAACAAGCATTTGACTGAGTTAATTGTTGAAATACTATGTATAGACAGTGTTGATTACTCTGTCACATTACACATACATACATGTCACACATTTATAACTGATATTCCCATATAATAATGTTTACGAAAAAATGTTTCAAACAAAAGTTGTTTACTTTTTTATAAGGAACATTTTTTACGTTTACACTTTTGTTCTATCTCTAACGGTTTACAAAATGAGTTCTACGGATCCAAGACCCAATTGACCTATGTTGCTCATTTACGAACTCAACTTCACTTTTTTCGTCCTAAGCACGCTATAAAAATTTCAACTTGATATCTCTTTTCGTTTTTGAATAATCGTGATGACAGATGGACAGTCGACAGACAGACAGACAACCGGAAATGAACTAATAAGGTAGTGTTACAAACTTGGGACTAAATTTAGTATACTTTGGTATATTTCATATACATGGTATAAAACGGGAATATTTTAACACACACATAAATTTTCCAAAAATTGATTGCTAATATTTTATAAATTTTTATTATTTTTGATAATTAAATGCATATTAAAAGCAAGAAAACCGACACATGGTACCGTACCAGTTATTAACTAAATTCCCTACAGATAATAAAAACAAAACCTGTGTCTATGACTCATAATAATGTAAACTACATTTAAAAATATAATCAACAAGTTGTATTAATGACATTGCACCTAAAAACACGTGGAACCCTTGTTAATGGTATTATCGCTTTATTTTTCTTGGACTTGATGTGTCACTATTTACTATTTGATAATAACAATGCGTGTTTACCATGTAGCGCGACGGCGCGGCCGATAAACTACTTATAAAATAATTAAAATTAAATTATATTGAAATATAAAAAATACACAAATATTTTTTTATACAATGGTACCAACCATTTGACTGATACACATAGTTAATCATTCCAATTATTAAAGACTTATCCCGAAGAAAGAAAAGTAACAGATAAATTTCAGAATACAGGATCTTTATCCACCCTCACATTTCGAAATTGGAATGGAAAATCATAATAATGGGAGTGTTTTAGAGTTTTTTTTAGCCCCCGAACCACAAAACGAGGTATTATAAGTTTGACCCTATGTATGTGTTTCTGCCTGTCTGTCTACCTGTACGTGGCATCATTTTGTTTCACTTGAAAGAAAATTTAATGGAGAGTGTTCTTAGCTATGTTTCAAATCCAACTTTGGGGGTGCCGTACCCGGAACAACTTAAAAATAGGCGATGATCCTCATAATCGGTTCAGTTTCGAGAAGGCTTTATGGAAAAACGTAATTTAATGGATAGTCTTCTTAGATATGTTTCAAGTGCGAGTTTAGGGTTGTGTACTAGAAAAGTTTGTCGGGGGTTTTTAAAATTTTCTAAAATTCACTTATTTTTAATGAAACTGCTCATTTGTTTCTTCTTATTTTTTGCCCCAAAGAGGCAACTGGGCTTGACTTTTTGACACTTGAAGTATTTTCAGGTTGAAAAGTTAACTCCAAGAAAACTTGTTTACGGATTCTTATTTGTTATTGAAAAATAAACACCTGTAGACCGAAAAAATATTCTTTATATACTAACTATTTTGACACTTTTTAGACATAATAAACCGTTAAATAATCAAGTGCCAAAAATTGAAACCTTGGAAAAACATTTTCTGATAAAAGTTTTTTTATAATTAAATAAAGTATGCATAATTTTGACTAAGCTACAATCTTTTAATTAGAAAAACAGAAATTGAAAACTAATTAATACGTTAAATGCAGGCAAAGGATTCTTATACCGAAAAGAGGAGTCGAATTACTTTGAGCTTAAGAACTTTTTGTTTGAATATTATCATCGATAACTAAAACTTATTACACAAGTAACAAGTTAATAAATTTCGACTGTTGCCCCAATTTCCTAGATCAGTTTTTTGTATTTTTAAAATACGTATTTTCGACTACCAAGTAGTCATCATCAGTAAGAATTAGCTAGTGAATGTTATACTCTTTGCTAATTTGGTGGCGGACTGCACTTCGATAATATTTATACAAGTAACAAGGATTATTTACGAAAAAGAATTTAGTTTTTCGATCATATTTGTCAGTTATGAATTATAGCTGATTAATCATTTTAACAGTGACATATATAATTTTTGTTATACCTAGCTAGGTATATTTGTAGTCTGAAAAACAAGGTATTTCTATTTTAATATTATTTTTTATTCTGGATTATCAATATTAATATATTTCTTATTAAGTCATAACAATATTGTTAATTTTGAAATTCTATAGTTTCGAAAGTAAAACCAAAAAAACCATATCATTCACATAATAACACACACCAAAAAAACACGAATTTGAATTTAAAACAATTTTTTATGATTGCAAATTATCACATACTAAAAACACCAAAAACACTCTCACTTATGTACAAACATACTAAAAAATGACCATAAAAATTGTTCTACATTTATTTAAATTATTTTGGATATAATTTTTTTTGTGTTGAATACAAAAAAGTGTTTTTATTATGTAAAAAAAAAAAATTATACATATATATTACATGTTTGAATCAATTAAAGTGATATCATCCTCTAGGCTTTAAAATATAACTTGTCAGTAAATAATAGGTTCAGTGTTGTACCTTGGTGACAATCTACATTGGATCTTGGATTGACGACAAAGTTTGCATACTAGGAGCAAGATTATAACTCGGAGGAGAAAGGATTCGATAGGGCTTTGACTATTAGAACGATAACGGAATTCTTTTGAAGTTTATACCCGAATCGTATTTTAATCCTTAAAAAATTGTGTTCTCAAACCGAAACTCTAAAGAAAAATTACAATTGATCCGGTTTTTTTTTTTTTTTTTAATTTTAGCATTTGGATTTGGCAAACAAAATCACTTGCAAAAAGGAACTTGCATCTTTGTTTAACTTGAAACCTGAGACTGGAGCAAATAGTATTTTAGTTAAAATACAATGTTATTATATTAAGTTTGAAAAGAGGCATCCTCATGCACCTTGATCAAAACACTATATTGTACCATTGATCAGTCATATACCAGCATGTATTGTTCTATACCACTTATCACGCACATGTTAGCATAGTACAACCAGTGTCGGATTAAGCTAGTGCTAGACCTGTAGCAAATTCTATCCAGAGACTTTGGTTTGTTTTAAATCTGGGCTAAAACAAGTATTGTTTTGTGTATGTGTGTGTAATTTTTTTATTATAATCTTCGTAAATGTACCTAAGGCTTCAGACAGCGCAGAAAATTTTTCCGAAAAGTTGCCTACTTCCTTCTATTTTTCCTTGGAATTGTTCTTTTTTTTCGTTCTAGTAAATCTAGGCCTAAACTTAAACCCCACGAGGGAGATCTTTGTTTGGTCTATAGCTTTTAATAATCTTTCAACGTGTCTAATCCGCCACTGAGTACAATATTAGTCCTGATTAGTGTCCAAGGTATAAAACTTTCCCATATACCAAGTCAGTTTGTAATATGTATTAAATACATAATATCCTCTCATATAGGTCATTATTCTTTTATATCAGTGGTTAGAATCGTAAATTTTAATTGAAAATACTTTACTCTTATTATTGTAGAGATGTACGTACGATTGTAAAACACATTTAAACTAACTAAATGTAATGAATGTAACAGAAATTCAATGCAGCTCTGAGCAACACCGATGTCTTAGTCATAAGTTTTATAAATTCAACTTTGCTTTTCCAGTCCTTGCTCATGTCCCAACACTATATTATAAACCAAGCATTTCCAATCATATCTTAGTTGGTTAGATTTTTCTCTACATAAAGCCAAATCCTGTGAAACAAACCAAAAACAAACATATTTTCCAAGCCTCAATTAATCGCAAATCAACCTTGGGTTTGAGTTTTCAACGTAATCAAAAGACCAAGCTTATTTTCAACTTACAGCTAAGAACTAAATAAGCACCATAAAACCGCGACCGGGGGTTAAAAAGAAAAGTTTTATTTTGTTTTTCAATGCAATCTCTTCTAAGAATTGGACCAATATTCAGTTGTTATTTTCCGTATATTTTATCATAATTTTTCACAAAATTAACAATTTTTTGACAAAAAATAAAAAAACGTACCTACCAGGTATAAGGAATTTGCAAAAATTGCAAAAAACAAGCTAAATTTTTGTTCCAACGTCAAAATTAAAGAAATAATTGACTTTCTTTTACTGTATTGTTTATAAAATGAGTAGTAATTAAAAAAAGAGTTAAATACAAATAGTTTAATGGACTATTTTTTTTTTATTGATGATTATTGATGATAACCTTTTTAATAATTTGTTTAATAATTTCACTGTTTACATGCATAAATTAGTAATAAAATCAAATCATACGAAACTATCAAAAAAAATTCTCATCACAATTGGAAATAAAATTAAAATATAAATTCTTTTTTAAATATTTTGATGATGTTTCGATTTTGTGTGCAATAAATTAAATATCATAAAACAATACAATCCAAATTTTGTATAAATATTAAGCTATTGTCAAAAGTGTATTGTTTCATTTTAATAGGTTGATTCATAGCCTGAAAAATGGTGCCAGGGCTTTGATCGTTATTTAAGTCAAATAATTAATTAAGCAAATGAAAATGTGTTTCATTAATGTTAATAACAACCACAAATTAACGCTCTGAAAGTTAAATTATATGAAAGTTACCAAAATTAAATCATATGTTAATTTCTTTATCTTGAATTTGAAAAGGGCCAGAAATACTTTCTACAAAAACTTTTATTTAATAACCTGTTTCGCTCTAAAATATCTTTAAAAAAACTACGGCATTAAATATTTTCATTCATTACTACTGGTATAAACGACAATCAGGCCAAATTTACAAATTAAAAATGGTTATTTTTCGAAGAAAAAGTTCGATAAACATATATTTAAAGGAACCTCAACAACTGATGTGAATTCCGTCAAAAGTCGAGACGGATTCTATCATACATAGACGGACTGAGAGCCGGTCTATGTATGATAGAATAGCTTCAAAAATTAATTAATGCAATTAATCAAAATATTAATAAATTAAGAATTTCAAATCGATTCTCTGTACGGTTTACGATTGATTAATTATAAAAACAGGCCTTTTAACATGGTGGTATATGAAGTCGTAATAAATGTTCGTTTTTTAGTCAATAAGTACTTTTAAGAATGTTTTACCATTTACATAAAAAACTTTTATCAATATCCCTCAAGTTTTAAGCTTTAAAATCATACCAAAATTAAGAACTGTGCATAAAAACGAAAAACTGTTTTTGATAAAAACACTGACTTTGATAGTTAATTTCTCCTAAACAGTTCAGAGAATCGATAAGAATTTTTTCACAAAAGACGTATAAAAGAATGATTCATTGATAAATAAAACTTACCTTAAATATATTTAAAACTAAAATGAATTTATAAAAATCATTATTTCAGTAATTTAATCTTTAAAATGAATATATGATGATTTTCTTAAATTAGTTTTTAATAAAGGCTTTTTCCACACATATGCAAACTTAAATTTTTTTGCGTCTCAGATTACAAACTTAAAAACCGTTTATAGCGCTAATACTTTAATGTGCCTTGAACATTCTGTATTTCTTTTTATATATTTTAAAAATTTTAGTACAAGATATAGAAATATAGTACAAAATATTATTACTTGAACAAATTACTAAAAATTATTGTTTAACTACTTAATTTGTTTGCGTGATTACAGTTAATTAGACAATATTTAAGCGAAATATCTTAATGTTCAAAATTTTTCTCTGTCGGTATTTTAAACAAAATAATAAAATTTTATTTATAAAAATAACAATTCTAGAAAGACATTAAATTTAAAAGCTTTAATTAACTCGATCCATCTATCGATGTACAGGGTAGGGTAGAGAAGTGTGTGATTTTGAAAATACAGCAAAATAAAATTCATTTAAGAAAATTAATTATGTTACTAAATAAATTGTATTTTTAAGAAAATATGAATAATGACGTAAATTGTATTGGAAGTCATATTTTGGTTTCCAAATTATAATTTTTCTCAACGAGTCAACGATCTCAATACTTAATTCAAGAAAATGAGTATTTGAATAGCTAAAAACTAAAGTATTGGAAGCGAATATTTTCTCGAACCGAAAGTATTTACTTCCTAACATGTTAAGTACATATTTTCTAACTAGTACTTTTTTTTTAACTGTATATAGTTAGGCCTACAATGGCTATAAGGTTAAACCTATTCCAATGGAATTGATTAACGCAACGTTTACTTACTTTGCTATTCGTTGTGTGTGCAGTCATGCTAGGGACAATAAAATGCCAGCACTTCCAGTGAAAAATTTTGGCGTTAAAGGAGGCTGTTATGACTAATTTGCAATTCTTTACATGTAAATGTTACAGTGAATGTCAAATTAAAATTATTGAAAAACATTAATTAATTAAACTTAAATGCATTAAAAATTGTGAAGAAAAGAAATCAAATTGCACAAATATTATTTTTCAAATGTAAATTATCATAATTATTTATTTAAATTTGTGAGACAATAATATTAAATTTTGACCTAGACGTTAAAAGCGACCTTAAATAAAATAAGTAAAAAAAAAAAATTAAATTTTCAATGTAAGTCATATGTGCATCCATACAATTCTATAATTAAAGTAGTGTATCGTTACCATGGAAACGCCTCCAATAAAATTCACACACGGTGCGAATAGTAAATAAATATGTTCGAATAATAAGTATGAAAAAGCCGTTCCTTATTTTTTTTAGCAAATTATAATACTTAAGATGTATAATAGTTTTTATGAAAATAAATATTAATTATAGGTTTGATTGACATTTTAATCAAATCAAAAATATACTACTTTTACGAATATTATAAATAATATGAATTTTAATGACCTAATATTTATGCTAATATCTGAGAGTACCTCGTGATTTTTAGTTTAGATATAATTTTGTATAATTTCGCAAATATTGATAAAACAATTTAAATTTATGCAATTTTTTTCTTTTAGGGCTTATTACAAGGTCAAAATCTATATATCAATAGTAGTTCAGATGTATCAATGTCGAATATCCTTTCTCTGCCAAGTGGATCATATTTAAAAGTGGAAAGTATTTAAAATGATTTATACCTATGCTAATTCTAGTAATTTTCAAAATTTGGACTAATAGAGTATAAAATTTAGACTAAAAATACTTCTAGTGAAATCTAGGAGTAAATTTCATCATCGGTAAAGAACCGAAATTTAGTCCAGCACGTCGGAAATAATTATAGCTTGTATATCTTTTCAATACATCATAAATTTGAGCTAGGACCAAACGAATTCATTGTATATGTAATTATATTGCCTATATTTGTAAACATTAATATTATTTCTTTGCGTTTGTCCCCTTGATCTCTTTCCACAGTTCTATAAAAGTTCGAGTGAACCTATCTCATACACCAAAGGCAAAGTCAGAATCGACCCCTTTTCAATACGGAAATATCATAATCACTGGGAGTGCAGCTCTATATACCATATAATAAGATCTTTGGAGGGTAAACCATATTTCGAGCGTAGTAAGCTCTGAAACCGTAGCCCGAAACCAGATCTCTCTTCAGAATCTCTCTTCAGAAGTGTAATGTGAACCTATCTATTTATACCATAATTCGAGCGAAAAGCTATTGGAAGGTTAAAGCCTATTTGGTGACTAAAAGAAGGTGTTTATGGTGGGCCTAATAAGTCTCGAGAGGGCAAGAACATGGGAGGTTCGAGAGGAACAGGAACATATTGTCTTGCCCGATGCGATAGATAACTGAAGCTGGCTTAGCCATCCATCCGATGCGATAGACAACTGAATGTGGAAAAACCAAAAATATTATGTATCAAAAGGCACTTCAATAAATAGATTATACAATCAAACACTTTTTACTTTATGTAAAGGCATTACAACACATGCCAGGTAGAGCTTGTTTTTTATAAAATTTAAATTTCATTAGAAACCATATTTACTATAAATACATAGAATCGATAGATATGATTTATTGAAATCAGTTATCAAAAATAATCAATACTTATAGATATTCATTAAATTTAATATTTCTATACTTTTACAATGTAAGTGCTTTTAATAATAATTTATGCTGTTCACTCGTACACAATAATCACATTAATTTATTTAATCATACATATTATTATGAATTTAAAAAATTGATGAGAGACAGACAAGTAAATTACTTATTTTCATTTTAGAAAGTGATGAGACCATATGGGTGATTTAAAAAGAAAATTTGAAATGCACGTATAAATTAGTTTTTAAGAACCTAGACTCCTCAGTTGTTAGTTTTTACACAGAGTGATTTTTTTAAAATTTTATAAATCAAAAGCGGAATGGAAACCAAAAAAAAAAAGAAATCACATATCTGCTAAAAATGATTTCTTAAATCAGACACACAAGATTTTGTAAAGAAAAAATAAATTTTTTATCGAAGATGATGCCTGATATTTGTGACATTATGGCGCTGAAATAATTGAAAAACCCAATAATACAGAATGTTCGATTTACATCTAGGCATATAAATATCACGAGTATGACAGAGTACAAGCTTTAAGCAAAGCATCTAAGTAAGAGGTATTATAGGTGTTATATGAAATTGCAAAAGTGACTTGTATCGTGGCTTATCTGTTGTAATTCATTTATTCAACTAAGAAACAGCCACTCTCCAAGCGTCTTACAACTATCTCATCGCATATGGAAGCTTCAACACATGTATATAATACCTTCCACTTAGATGTATTGCTTAACGCATGGACTCTGTCATACTCGTGATATTTATATGCTTAGATGTAAATCGAACAGTCTGTATACAATTTACTATCTATGACTGGGATCATGAAAATCTAAACATGTTACTTTATATAATGTGATGTTTATCAGGTGAAAATAATTAAGCATATATCACTATCACATAATATTAAACTTTTGCTTAATTTCTTGTTAATCCTTGATCCAACCCTGATTTATACTAAACTACAATTAAAATTGACCCTGAATAATAACAAATGATAAATAAATATTATAATATTGTTATTTGCATTTGACATTTGACAAAACAACAAATAAATAAATATATAATAAATAAAATTTACAAAATTAAATAAAATAATTCAATTGTTTTAAAAATGACGTCACACATTTATGCACTTGAAAACCAATATGGATCAGTGACTTTCTTACGTATTTTTTTTATTTATCTGAACCTATATAGATAGAGTGTTTGTTATTTTTTAATGCTTCAGTACATTTTAAAACGGAAGAAGTTGCATATCAGTAAATTCGGTAAAAAGAAACTCGCTAGCAGTAAAGATACATCACTAAGGTCATATTTCCCCCGCTCAATAGAGACTCTTTTTAATAATCTGTTACCTCTTCATGTTTTTGAAAATATGTCTATACAAAAGGGTGGAACGAGAGGGAAGATATACAAAATATGAAGTTCAGAAAAGGAGATACAGATCTTAGAAGTTCCCACCTTTAAAATGCATTTTCATGGCACTAAATCAACATACAAAATTGTCAATCCTATCACCCAATTTGCAGGGGTTAAAGAAAGAGGGGAGAATATTTTCTTATTTGCTGAAATCGCCCATTTAATCACATCGTTCTGCTAACATTTGAACTAAAAAGGGCCGCTGAAAAGGCTTTCTTATAAATTGTGTTCTAAAGGGTAACAAAATGAATTTATAACACACCCCTCCGTTGACTGTTAAAACAGCGTATTAGTCTATATTTTAGGACAAAATTTGACAGAATACACGTATTCTTGCAGGAATAAAAATAGGTAATGATTTTTGACAGGTGGGCAAACAACCGGAAATGGACTAATCAGGTGATATTATTTAAAACCAATAGATAAAAAAAATTTTGTTCGTAGCATCAATATTTTTAAGCGTTACAAACTTGGGGCTAAACTTAGTATACCTTAATATATATTACATATATACAGGGTATAAAAATTCAATAATGATTAAAAAATAAAAAATAGATTTAACGATTCGTTAATTGCACGCTATCAAAGTATATGGATGGTTACGCATTTATTAAAATAATTAAATTAAATGAAAGTTTGTTTGTTTTAGTTTAATATTTTGAGCACAACAACAACTATTTACTTTCAACAATAGCTGCTGAAATTTTCTTTCATGAGACTCCAAAATTGTTAAAATTAGACCTCGCACAAATTGGATGTAGTCTGCATTTCGGTCAAACTTTTCCAAATTTTAGGAATAGATAGTAGAAGCTATTCTGAATAAAAGTACCTATGGTCACAAGTCATGAAAATGACAGGATTTCAAGTTATCGTTAAACTAAAATTGAAAAATGTACTCATTTGTGTAAAAAAATTATTGTAATTTAATTGTCAAAAATCATATGCGCATATATATGTAGCTGAAAATATTGATCTTAACACTTTATATTATTGATCCACTGAACATGTAACACTGCTCCTTCTTTGAATTTCGTAACATATTCTTCATAAAAACAAGAATTAAAAAACAACACCCTTACATTAAAAAACATACGTATGCATGTAGTTATACATATCTGTATATGTATTTGCCTATACACACATAGGCATATATTATACAAATGAGTACATTTTCCAACTTTAATTTAGCTATGACATAAAATCTTGTCATTTTCATGACTGGTGACTATTGGAACTTTTCTTTAGAATGATTTAAACTATCATTTTCCTAAATTTGAAAAAGTTTGACTGAAATGCAAATTACATCTAATTTGTGCAAGGTCATGTCAAAAAAAACTAATATTAAAAAATTCAAGCTTTCGTTTTGATGGTAGTTTAAATATTCATTTTATTGGACTATGCCAGTATTCCAAATAGTTAAAAATGTACATCTTAATTCAAAGATCTTCATAATTACTTAATTTAAAACGGAAAAAAATCTAGTTAACTCAATAAATAAATTGTATAGATTTTTTTTTTTATTAACTTAAAATTACTTACTATGCAATTAAACTTATCTAGGCAATCACATTTTTAGTTAAAACAGTTAAATCACCAATAATAGATGCTGTACAAAGATCATTAATAGATACAACATACTTTTTTTTTTCATTTCAAAATAGTATTAAAAAAGTATTAAAAGGTTAACGGTTAAAATCGTGAAAAAAAAAATGAATGCACATAACCTACTTTATTTCAAATTATGATATTGGATATTCATAAAATTTATAGGTATAGGTAGAAAAGTCGAGTAGCCCGGTTCTTAGTCGAACAATGTAAAAGAATGATTTGGACGTCATTCACAACAGTTATTAAAATCCCACATACAAAAAGTTGGACTCCGATTTTTCTCGATTATGTTCACTTTGAATAACGGTTTGATAACGAAAAAAACGGTTTAACTTTTTCTTAAATTGGATTTTGACGCCGTTTATGCGAATGGCGTCCAAAGCCTCGACGTAAGACTCGCTTTCGTAATAGCACGGAAAAATGATAAAATAACATGAATGATGATAAATGGTTTGTTTCTCGACTGGTCTTCATTATATTATAACGCAACTTTCCATGGAAACAAGCCGTAAAATGTGAATTTAGCATGCTATCGAAAAAAAAAAACTAATTTAAGTTCTCTATTGAATTCATCGGAGTACGGTTTCAATATTTATGGGACCAGAAGTATTAAAAGACAGACACCCTTGATAATATTATCTGATAGAAAATTTATTTTTAAATTCGTAAATGAAAATAGGTTAGAATAACCTTAACAGTATAGTTTATGGATACATGTATAATAGAGGTACCAAATTTAGCAGATTTTCACTTTTTACTATTCACGGAAAGGTCGTTATCCTAATACGTTTAGCCGATAATCAAACATAATAGCATGTATTCTTTATCAATAGTAAATTTTATCACTTAAATAAATCAAATTAAAACGTTGATTGAATTAATTATTGTAAAAATAAAAATGATTACTTTTTTTTTCGTATTATTTAACCTTGCATGTTTCAGTTTCACGCTGAATATCAATTAAAATTATTATTATTATTATAATTTTATTTAAAATTTTATTTTTATTAAATTTATTTTATTAAATAATTTCTATTTATATATTTTTTTTAAAATTATGTGATTTTCATTCAGAATGTAATTTTTCAAACCATATGATGTCAAATTTTTAATTTTTCTGGAAAATTTATTCTTAAATAATTTGAAACTGTTTTCCTCCATGAACACAGAGCAGAGTTACCTAAAGAACTCAGGGATTCTTTTCTTGCTGCTATATTGATGGTCTTATAACAAGTAAATATTTCTTGAGTCAACGAATATGTATACTTAATTTAAAAGAATATGTATAAGATTTAAAAATTTCGTTGAACTAAGAAAATATTTAACATGGTAGTTAAGAATATTTTTTCTTACTGATAATTTTTTTTACAGTGTAGGTTTTCTTTACACAAATGGAGACGTCTATATGTTATAATGTATCTTATTAAGGTAGTATGAGTGCCAAGGCAAGTTTAAACTTGGGATTGAAATTATTTGTACCTTATTTTCAACTTTGATGATGAACTTTGTTTCAACTTCAAGAATGTAGACGAAAAATTAGAAAACAATTTGCTTTTTT
The DNA here is from genome assembly GCF_905475395.1 of Chrysoperla carnea. Taxonomy (NCBI): domain Eukaryota; kingdom Metazoa; phylum Arthropoda; class Insecta; order Neuroptera; family Chrysopidae; genus Chrysoperla; species Chrysoperla carnea. Next base: position 37,615,270 of record NC_058339.1, read on the forward strand.
CGAAATATTGAAAAACAGTTTTATTCTTACTTTTCGTATTATATTGACAAATTATAACATAACTAGCGACCCGCCCCGGCTTCGCACGGGTGCAATGCTGATACTAAACACACTACAGAAAAACTGTGAACGTTGTATATAAAAACATAGCGGCCCGCTCTGGCTTCGCACGGGTATAAAATATATAGCCTATGTGATTAAAATCGATCCAGTAGTTTTGATTTATTCATTACTGCCCGTGGCCCGCACGCGTTAAATTTGGAGGAAAACAATCCCCCTTTCCCTATACCATGAAGATTTCCTGCTATCTTATTTGTCGTAAAAAGTAAATGACAAAAAAAAGTTATTGTGGGTTATCCATAAGAGATAGACATATACCATCACGGACTTTTCTATAGACCTTTTCAATGAGTACAATACTTAGTACATTATTTTGATAAAACTCGTAGGGTTCAGCCTGCGTTTGCAATGTAAGCGGAAAAAATGTAATTATTTACGACATCACATTATAAACCTCAAAAATAGCAGTACTTCTCCACTATTTAATGGATGTTATTATACATATAAACCTTCCTCTTGAATCACTCTATCTTTTAAAAAAAACCGCATCAAAATCCGTTGCGTAGTTTCAAAGATTTCAGCATACAAAGGGACATAGGGGCAGAGAAAGCGACTTTGTTTCATACTATGTAGTGATTCATCATCAAAATTGAAAAAATATATTTTTTTATATTTGCGTCTCCACTACCGTTCTCATACATCCTGAATTAATCGGACTCAAGGGTTTTTTTTGTTTTTAATAATTTATTCCGCCGACTAATTTTGGAGAAATCTATGAAAACATATCATCCATCTACCGTTTTCTACTTTCTACTTTTGAAGTTATTTATTTATTTAAATAGTCGTGCAACCTTTTTCTTAGACTTAATCCAACTTCATATAAAAAAAATCAAGCCTTTTATTCAAAATAGCCCTGGCGCCCGTACATCCTTAATTTTTCTTGACTAATAAATTCATTGATAGATGGATAACACGTGTTGTATAAAGATGCAGGTACCGTTATAGGTTAATATAAATGAGATGATTCTATTATATTTTTCTATTTCTATTAAAATACCTTAACAAAATTAAATATGTGTATATAGGTATGCACAGACAATGATAAACATATGTTGACTCTTTTTAAATCAACATTTTTATACATAAAATGACATACATTTAAAATTTTTCCGTATTTTTATATGAATTAATACCTTTTTTTAAATATTTAATTGCATTTTTTTATTTGATTTATGTTCAAAAAAACCATATGCTCTCACCAAAATCAAAACATAACTATGTAACAAATATGTTTATTGTAAAATAAAATAAAATCTATGAGAAAATTTCCCTGGCCTAAATAATAAACATGAAGAATCGATTTTTGTTCGACAAATATTTTATAAAACAGAAAAAAAATTTTTTTAATAAATGGGTATCTCTGTACTCCCTCGACATTAGGAATGCTGTTAATGCCTGTCGAGGAATTGAATGGTTTATAAGGAATAAAAATAACTTCAATGAAAAATAGTAGCGAATTATTCAAAAAAAGATGAGATCTTAGAAAACAAATATTTTTTATTCTTAAAAAAAATGACTTCTCGAAGTAAAAACTTTTATTTGAATTAAATAAAAAGAAATATTCACACCATCAAATTCACAACAGTGTCACCCTAGCATCCCTATCGCATTTTCTTCCAAGAGAGTATACAATTAGTACATCTGTTCATAATAATTTTCGGATTACAATAACTTATATTAGAACAGATCGTTATAATTTTTCAACTTAATAAAGTGGTCAATTAAGTTGACGCTTCAAAACAGTTCCGAAAACACAGGCTATATTTTGCCGTATCATCTCACAGAGTCGCAGCGATACTGTTCAAGTTAGTTTTTTATTTGATGCATTTTGCATTAATTAAGTAGATTTTAATTATTCATGTGCTCTGATCTTATATAAGCAAATTAAATTCAATCAAGCATAACGTATAAACATCCTTTTAGAAGATTAGTAAAATATCTAACAATTTAATAATCCGGAACCTTTAAATTAAATAATTGATATAATTATATAAACATTTATAATAAGACTTTTTTTATTTATTTATAACTAACAATAATTGCATGTTCTTTACTATTTCAATGTCAATGAAGATTCAATTAACGTTTTAACAAATTATAATTATTATAGAATAAAAATAGCGCCATTTGAATATTATTTCAGAAATTATAATTATTTTAACATTTATAGTACGTGGTTCAACTTTTAAGCCATGCAACGTAAAATTTGGATTTTTTTTTTGAAACCCACTAATTTTGGGTCATTCTTTTCAGCTGCGATGTTAGTTTTTCCTAGCTAAAATTATGACCCAAATATAGTAGGATTACATACCTGGTTTATCAAAATTGGATAAAATTTGGATGTGATAGAGCAAAATTAAATTTTTTGGATTTTGATGACGTCATAAAGTTAAAAAAATTCGATTTTTTTGATAACACAGGCAAATTTGATCCGATCTTATTGGATTTTTTTTTTGAAACCCACTAATTTTGGGTCATTCTTTTCAGCTGCGATGTCAGTTTTTCGCTAGCTATCACTTATGTGCTCAATTCCAGGACCAGGACTACACATTCTTGAAACCTATTAGAGCTAGAATAATTTTGATCGCAAATTTGAAAAGTATGTATATAAATACAATATTGGTTTTTATTTTTAAATAAAATCCATATGCTCTGATTTCTGTTTTCAAGAATTTTCTATAAAATTGTTTCATTTCACTGCGTCTATATGGTATCAAATTATAATCATAAATAAATTACGTATAAAGTCGATGCAATTTAATATCCGCGAAATATAAAAATTCGTAATATTTATATAATATACAACGTTTCATTTTTTAATTTATTATCTTACAATACCCCGTCATTATATTACACTTTTAATATAAAAATATAATGAATATAATCGGATCAGAAAAGTAGCTCTATCTATATTCTTAATTATTTAAAATTAACGAAGCTCGTTAAAAATACAAATTAAATCAAAAAACTTCAAAGAATTTTTTTATTGGAATTACGAATCTGGTCACTATGGGACACCTTTTACACTCCTCGGCATTATTTTTTTTCTTGAATCTAAATTTAAAATAAAGTTATACAAGCATTTTCTACATATTACATAGCATTTTATATATTTCCCAAAGCGTACATTCCTAAAGTTTATTTGTTTGTTTTGTTAAATAACCAAATTAATGTTTCAACAAATTAATGTTTTAACAAATTTCAAGAAAATACTCCTTGGGGATAAGTTTCTCTTGTTTCAGCTTAATGCCTGTGTAATTAAAATACTATTTATATGTATGTTTAGGGAACTTGCGAATAATAACACAAACTTTGAGAACGTATACGTTGAAAATATTCAAAAAAGCCTAATATATAAGTAGCTCAAATAGGGAAACCTTTTTGAAGACAATTTTTAAATGACAGAAAATTTTGAATAAAAATAATATATTTTAAATAAGTGCTACTATTTTTGTGTTTACTTTGAATATTGAATAAAATATGACCTATATCCGGACCATACTCAACTGAAACTTACTTAATCATTATAGTAAAATGTCGGAAAATTTCATTTCACCTAGTGAATAGAAAAACGCAATTATATGTATTATTAATCGTTTTTCCTACCCTTAAAGGAATGTTATAAAAAACGTTTACATGGAAAAATAAAAATATTTCATTTGGTATTTTATTATAAAACTTTTTAACATAGGAAGGTACTTCTGAATAAATCAACTGCCATTTATAATGGAATCTTTCATATAATTACAGTAAAACCAGCAAATCATCCAAATGTCGAATATAAACGTAAGTCCTGTTGCATACTAGTTTTAGTAATCGGTTGTTCTAAAGTTTTAGTTTAATAAAACGGTCAATTTTTATGAAACTTGAACGAGAACAACATGAGTTACCTCTAATTGAGAGGTTGGGTGAGTTTCAACCTTGAATGAAACCTTGAAAAAAATTAAAGGCAAATTTCGTTTTGTTTCATAATAGGAAGAGCCCCACTTATCCGGCACTTTTAAAGACCTGGAAAAGACGATTTACTAGAGTGAAAATAATGATAAATAAAATAAGGTATTCTTTTTTAAGTAAGTGATTGGCTTAATAGGTGTATAAATAGAATGTCCCAATCAGAATATGTAATAAACTGAAGAGGTTGTACTGTAACATATATTGTTCCTATTTTAGATAATCAATAAAATGTACTACACAACATAAAACGACCTCTTTAAATATTTTATTTAAAAGCTTTGTATGCCAAGTCTGATTCATACAGAGCAGACTTTAAATACTTGATGTACTTTTTTTACTTAGACCAACTTTATTTATAGCAGCCAAATAATTACTTACGGGTGACAAATAACATTACACTGCATTCGCAATAAATCATAGAACAGGTAATTATTGAAGATTTTTTACTACCTATAGAAGAAAATAATACATCACCATTCTCGCATGGATAAGTGAAAACAATCATACTTTTTTGTACATTACTATTGTCTTAATTACTAAGACAGTTATTTGTGAGAAAGGAACGTAGTTCTTACTGGGTGTCCCACGATGACCTCTCGTTCTCTTTCTTTTACTCCACCCGTACTTAAATTCGAGGTTATCTTTTTCTTAGTCAGAATCCACGGTCCGTAGCTCCAATTTTATTCAATGATTTGTTTTGGTGAACCACATTTACTATTCGTACACCTCCTGCTTTTATTATCGCAGGCAATTGATTCCTTACAGCTTGAAATCGACCTTTAGGTTTATATAGAGACCAAATTTCTCTTAGGGTGGCAAATTGAACATATACATTCTCATGATTTCTCAATTTTCATACTTGACTTTAAATTATTACAACCTTATGAGTATATAAACACAACCTTAAACATACAAATGAAGTATTCCATAAATATTTAATAAATTTTACATTATTATTTCTCATGTTTGTAATATTAATGGGAAAACCAAAATATGTATGTAGGTAATTCTAACCTTCTATGGGGAAACACTCTATGTAAGCTTGTATTCATGATTGCATGATAAACCTTTTTTTTGTACCCTGAAAAGATTGTTAGCATTTTACGCATTAATTATTTAAAATGCTGTATACAAGTAGATGATTAAAAAAAATGCATATATTGCAGTATTAGAATATTCAAAATTAAAGGTATTACATAAATTAAATTTTAATTTTTTCCCCAATTTTCTAGATCAATTTTGTATTATATAAGTACGTACTTCGACTACCATTTAGTCATCATCAGTATGAAATAGCTAATCGAAATTACTCATACAAATCTGTGCAGACTGTCACTTAATTAGCAACTAGTAACATACTCTATATAGAAGAGGTATTACGACTAGCTAATTCATAATAATGATGATTACGTGGTAGTCAAAGCATTTATAAAATAGAAAATTGATATAAAAAATTGGGGAAAAAATCGAAATTTAATATTCTTAACTCTCGATTTTTTTAACTTGTATATCGAAAAATATATTACTCTCCCTCTCGTTAAGCAATTAGAAATCAGAGAGGTAACAGGTTAGAGTCCACTGTAAGAAATCCATGGCGTTTACTAGAATACTGGTATGGTATAAAGGCAAATACATATAGTATCTATGTTATCATAAGTAATATTACAGAATTGAATAGGGCTATCCACCAAAAGTATTGTGGGTATCGCCAACTACTATGAGCTTGACGCCCATATTACATTAACTCGTCCACATTTACTTATGCTATAGTTATTATTCCCTCAATACAGTACATAGTATGGCGTTCACACCGATACAGTACGTTCTTCACCGATACTGACATAGTGATATCCATAAAAAATTGATTCCCGTGTAGGTATTTAGTATATTATAAAATGGTCTTCTATCTTTTATCAAAAACAAACTTAAAGACTTGAATGAAAATGAATCACTGCGATAGAAATACCTTACCGTGTAAGATATATCTCATACATTCTTTACCAGTTATGAGTTTTGCGAATATTACCTTACTTCGTTTAGATACTGGTTTTCATTAACTACAGATTGTTAAATCTAATAATGAAACAACTATTTTGCGTATGTTTTACCATCAATTGTTACTCTGAATCACATTTATGAATTAATTATAATCAAACTTTGCGTAATATCTATCTAAATTGAACAACTCTGTATAGAATAAACGGTTTTTTTTTTCATTTTAAATTACCATCTAATGTTTGCTATTTTCATGTTTTCTTTGTCATTTTCCAAAGTCAATGAACTTTACCGCATGTTATAATGAAAAGGCTTAAACAAACATTTTTTTGACCAATCATAATAAAAAAGGAATACGCCTTACTGTATACATAAATAGGATAAGTATAATAATTATTCAAAAAAAATAATATGTATACCTATAATGGGAATTATTAGGATAAAATGTGTTTTAAACATGAAAATTAAATGTTCTTAAATTTACTAGGGGAGTAAATTGTAGTAAACTCTCTTTGATAACACTATAGTTGAATTTAGATTTTGTATTATGATTTTTACAGTCCTTAAGGAGGGACAAAAGTTAAGCAACCAAGAATAAAGCCAGTTGATAATTACTATCTAAATTTTCAGTTTTCTATTTCATTTAAAATTTGCATTCTATTTCCTTATACTATATTATAGGTGGCACATAAACGTCTTTAAAGGCAGAAAAAACTTTTACCTATTCACAAGAAATGATACCTTTGTATTTTTTATCGAGAAAAAAAAGAAAATCGCCGTTTTTATTGGAGGGGGGGAGAGTATTTTTCAAGTATTTTGACCCACTTTCAGAATTTATAAGAGCTTTTATTATTTTAAGGCCAATAGAAATCTTTTTAAAACATTTAATTATTATATAGTTATCAGGGACGGTTTACTTTGATAAGCTCTCTTGGACTATGTTAAATGGAAAATGTTTAATGTTGATATTTAAAGAAAAATTTTAGTTATTTATTATAATGATAATTTATAATGATGTTATTACACGCCCTGATAAGATATTAAGAAAAATTGGAAAGAAAATATTCTTTAAGTAAATAAATACAACCACATATATAATATAGCCAAACCCTATTTTCAAATGAGAACGGAATTAAATTAAGAGGGTACGGCCTATTTTCTAATCAAAATATGTATAATATTTTTAAACTGAATTAAGAGTGGGTTGTAAATATGGTCTACCTTCAGGTGATGATGGAAGAACCAGATTCGCATCAATAAATTTTCGGAATTTTAATTCTACTTTGATGAAATATACTACAAATTGTGTTCCATAATAAATAACTTTTTATGATTACATTTTACGAAAAATGTTTCAAACAAAAATTGCTATGTTCAAAAGGGAACGTTGTATCTCTTATTTGAATTTGATGATACGTCGTACTTATATCATTTGAAAATAAGGCATTAGAAAGATGTTAAAAAGTCAACATTTTTATGGGAAAAGTTTGTATCTGAATCAGCAGAAAGTGGATGCAAAGGATTATCACTTACATAAAACGTTTTCGCCCATATAATAAAAAACTGAACAAAATGAAACCTACACCAAAAGACAATGTATAAGTAATCTATAAAAATATATAAACTAAAACTGAATTTCAAAGTTTGAGTAGAAATTTTATTGTAAGTTAGTTATTAAAATTAATATACACAATATGAAAAAAACAATATGAAATATTTTAAAATAGCACAAAAATGCATAATCGAACATTTGCATTTACTGATTTTTAGTTGTTTTAGAAAGTCTTATGCCGTATTTCGATCAGCAGCGGAATAAAATGTGGGATTTATTTATTATGAATCTTAAAACTAAGTAAAAAATATTGTATTTTACATAATTTGTAGTAAAATGTTTTTATGTTGCCAAATACTCGCATACTGAAATAATTAATGTCAATCGACAATGGATATAAAATTTCCAAAATTCAAAACAACTTGTTGTTAAAATTTTGAACAAAACATATTTAACCTTCAAATTATTTTATTTATAGATAATTTTTTTGGACTTATTTTTTGGATGTACGAGCGCCAGGGCAATTTTGGATAAAAAGCTTCATTTTTTTATATGAAGTTGGATTGAGTATAAATCAATTCTGATTCAAATTTTATGGGAGATTGCCCGACTATTTAAATAAATAAATGACTTCAAAACGAAGGAAATTTAAAATTGCCTTATGGGAAAACGGTAGAAGGATGATATGATTTCATAGATTTCTCCAAAGTTAGAAGGTGGAATTAGAAAAAACTATTTAAATTAAAGTTTCAACCTTAATAAATTATTGAAAACAAAAAAAAACCGTTGTGTCCAACTAATTAAGGATATATGAGCACGGTAGTGGGGACACAAATTAAAAATATACATTTTTTAAATTTTGATGGTGAATTATATTATAGCTTGACAATATAAAACGAAAAGTAAGAATAACATTTTTCGATATCTGGAGTTACTTTCAAAATATCGAAAATTGAAAATTTTGTTTAATTATTTAACTTTCGATATTTCGAAAACCAAGGACGATATCGCAAAATTGTATTCTTATTTTTCGTCTACATTCGCATAATTGGAATCCTAAAAAAGGTTTTTCTGAGGAGAAAAAATGGAATCATTGTCAGGACTTTAATACTCAAGATTATTATATATCAATCACATGCCTTGGATGTATTTAAAATCTATTAAAATTTTCTCGCTTAGCCCAGTTATGAAAATTATCCAAAAAGGGCTAAATCAATAAGACATTAATTATCTGTACTTATGAAAATCTATAAACATAAAATTTTCCGTTTTAGATATAGATTATTCTATAAACAAAAATATAAAAGAAATAACATCATAGGTATAAAATTATTGATTATACACTAAAATAATAAAATCAACTAAAAAACTATTTAGTAGGTTACTGTGATATTTACGAAAAAAAAAAACTAACAAAATTTAAGGTAGAATGTAACACTTACAATTTTGTCAAAATGTCCGTTATTGTTTTCATTATTCATGATGATAACTCATAAAGACATAATACAACGTCGACGATAAAACTATCGATCGACACGCAAAGGTAAGTAAAAACCCACTGGAAAAATATAACGGGTGGCTCTACTCAAAAGAATGTTGTATTTTCTTATTTCCAAAGTATAAAATATAACAGATGGCTGTTTTTAACCCCCGAACTAAAAAAGGGATTATATAAGTTTATGTGTGTGTGTCTTATCTACGTCTTTCTATTTGTGGAATCGTAGCGCCTAAACGAACGAACCGATTTTGACTTTGGCGATAAAGGAGGCTGTTATGACTAATTTGCAGTTCTTAACATGTTAATGTTATAGAAAATGTCAAATTAAAATTATTGAAAAACGCTAATTAATTAAACTTAATGCATTAAAAATTGTGAAAATAAGAAATCAAATATTATTTTTTAAATGTAAATTATGATAATTATTTATTTAAATTTGTGAAACATCAATATTAAATTTTCAATGTAAGTCTTAAATGCAATCCATACAATTATATATGCATCCATACAATTCCATAATTAAAGTATTGTTACCATGGAAACGCCTCCAATAAAACTCACGCACGGTGCGAATAAACGAATAAGAGAAGGAAGTATTTTTTAATATAGACTATGTGCAACTTACAATTCCATAAAATGTCCAGTATTATTTTCAATATTCATGTTGATAACTCATATAAAAACACAACAAAAACACAATATCGACAGTAAAATTATCGATCGATATTTAAACTTACGATAGAATTACATACAATTGGTAACAATATACATTTATTACAACAATATAAGATATATAGTTGTAAAAGAATAATGTATATACCGAATAACTAAAACACGTGTAATATTCACAATAAAGTCAAGTTTATTACTAAAAAATTAAACATGCGTTACATTCAGGTACGCTATTAAATTTTAAATGAGAAAAAAAATTATTATTATTATTATTTAATGTGAATGGTACCATACAAAAGCATATATGAAGTTATATATGTATTATTTTTAATGATTAAAAATTGAATTATATACAAGTGAAATTAACAAAATTTAAAAAACCCCCGACAAATGCAATTTAATTCTTGTAAACCGATTTTTGGAAACTTAGCTATAAAATGTTCTCAATCAAATCAGTTCGACCGTTTAGGGGCTACGATTCCACTGAGAAACACACAGACGCACAGATAAACACTTTAAACTTATAACACTCCTTCTCAAATCAATATCAAAGTGATGGTCAAGGACATCAGATGAGATGAAAAGGATACTTAGAGAGCTATCATTTTATGGGACAAATTTTTGGAAAGATTTCAATTGAAATTGAAATATTTAAGCTGACTTTGTTCTTTTGAATTTTTGTTTTGAATTACCTGATTATTTTAACATTTTGCTTTTCGAAATGAATTGAGCCAGGTTTATTTGACTTATTCACGAATCATTTCTTTTCTCTCCCACCTAGCAACAATGACTATACCCAATATTATAAAAGTTTCAATAAATATTGAGACTATTTTCACACTCTTAGACGAGTGACAAAGCTTGTGCAAATACTAAAGAAAATTGTTCAACTAGAAAGCGCAATTTATGTTATAAATTGTAAGTAATCTAAACTAATAATAAGAGGCTTTTAACATGCGCTTGAATAGCATACCTTCGTATCATAACCAATGATATATCACTAGATTTTCTTGTATGAAATGTATCAAATAATTCGTAAATAAACAATTCTTGTAAGATGCAACTTAAGTCGTTTCATGTCTTGTATTTTCTTTACTTATTGGAAGAAAATAATCTTGAATTTCAATCTGAAATGATGAAGGAAAGCAATTTGATATAGTCATGTTATTTAATAGATTGTAACAAAATTCAAAAAGTAAAACCTTACTTTGTAAAAGATGAAAATAAATATAGAAAGATTCAAACTCGGATTCCATAATTGGAGTCGGAGCCCCGAAGTACATTTAATTTAATCAAAATTAAATAATGATATGAAAAATCCAAATAATGATATTAAAATAATGATATGAAAAATCCACTCCTCATAAACGATTTGAGTTAATGTCTCAAAAATTACTCGTACAAAAGGTAGCGATATTTTGGGTCAAATTAATTGAGCCAAATTGGAGGATGAAAATATGCTAATATTTTTTTGTCTTATATAGAGGCATTTTTCGAATATTAATTAATAGGTACCCTGACTTCTTTAGCTGTATCTATTTTCATATATTTGGTACACCTTATATTTATATTATTTATAACTGTCATATGCATATGCTTAAAATAAACTTAAGTAGCATAATAAGTATAATTTACAAAATAATGACTAATTAATAAACAACAATAACAAATTACATAATAAATAATGACTTAATCTCAAATTAATATTTATCGAATGAAAAATAATGTTAAAGCAATAATTTATTTATTGAATTGTCAGAATTCCAGATTCAAATAATATTTATTTATATTAATGTCAACCGGGACATTTTTTTTTCTTTTATATTCAAGACTTAAAACATTTACAATTGCAAACATTTTAACTGAAATCAGGTCCATTACTAGAGCGAGGCAAAGGAAGCACCCGCCACCAGCGCATAAGAATAAGAGGCGCAAAACAAAAGGTATGTTTTATACGCAAAACAAAAAGTTAGTAAAGAATCATGAAAAAAGCGCTCATTAATTTACATAAAGTCATAAAGTTAAAAAATTCGATAACAAAGGCAAATTTGATCCGATCTTATTGGAATTTTTTTTGAAACACACTTATTTTGGACCATTATTTTCAGCTGTGATGTCTATTTTTCGCTAGCTATCACTTATGTGCTTCATTCCGGGACCAAGTCTCCACATTCTTGAAATCTATTAGATCTAGGTTAATTTTGATTACAAATTTAAAAATTATGACCCAAATTTAGAAGGATTCCATATTTGGTTTATCAAAATTGGGTAAAATTTGGGAAAGATAGAGCAAAATAAAATTTTTTGGATTTTGATGACGTCATGAAGTTAAAAAATTCAATTTTTTTGATAACAGAGGCATATTTGATCCGATTTTATTGGAATTTTTTTTGAAACCCACTAATTTTGGGTCGAACTTTTCAGCTTTGATATCAGTTGTTTGCTAGCTATCATTTATGGACTCAATTTCGGGACCAGGACTCCAAATTCTTGAAATCTATTATAGCTAGATTAATTTTGACAATAAATTTGAAAAGTATGACCCAAATTTAGTAGAATTCCATACTTGGTTTATCAAAATTGGGTAAAATTTGGGAAAGATAGAGCAAAATAAAATTTTTTGGATTTTGATGACGTCATGAAGTTAAAAAATTCAATTTTTTTGATAACAGAGGCATATTTGATCCGATTTTATTGGAATTTTTTTTGAAACCCACTAATTTTGGGTCGAACTTTTCAGCTTTGATGTCAGTTTTTTGCTAGCTATCATTTATGGGCTCAATTTCGGGACCAGGACTCCAAATTTTTGAAATCTATTATAGCTAGATTAATTTTGACAACAAATTTGAAAATTATGACCCAAATTTAGTAGAATTCCATACTTGGTTTATCAAAAGTGGGTAAAATTTGGGAAAGATAGAACAAAATAAAATTTTTTGGATTTTGATGACGTCATGAAGTTAAAAAATTTAATTTTTTTGATAACACTCACATATTTGATCCGATGTTATTGAAATTTTTTTTCAAACCCACTAATTTTGGGTCGAACTTTTCAGCTTTGATGTCAGTTTTTTGCTAGCTATCATTTATGGGCTTAATTTCGGGACCAGGACTCAAAATTCTTGAAATCTATTATAGCTATGTTAATTTTGACAACAAATTTGAAAAGTATGACCCAAATTTAGTAGGATTCCATACTTGGTTTATCAAAATTGGGTAAAATTTGGGAAAGGTAGAGCAAAATTAAATTTTTTGGATTTTGATGACGTCATGAAGTGAAAAAAAATTTTTTTTTTTTTTGATAACAGAGGTATATTTGATCCGATTTTATTGGAATTTTTTTTGAACCCCACTAATTTTGGCTCGAACTTTTCAGCTTTGATGTCAGTTTTTTGCTATCTATCACTTATGTGCTTAATTTCGGGACGAGGGCTCCACATTCTTGAAATCTTTTATAGCTAGATTAATTTTGACAACAAATTTGAAAAGTATGACCCAAATTTAGTAGGATTACATACTTGGTTTCTCAAAATTGGATAAAATTTGGATTTGATAGAGCAAAATTAGTAGGATTACATACTTGGTTTATCAAAATTGCCAATATGGTACTTTTTGATATCTTTTAATGAACAGCCAATATATATATATAATAATTACAATTTTAATCCAATTTTATGTGAATTACTGTGAATTATTTACTTTTTTTATTATCAACAAAATTTCGATTTTGGAGGTTAATCAGTTCCTCATGCAAAATACTCCATTATCATTGAGTTACATTACAGTTTACAAAATGGATCCTACAGACCCAAGATGCAATTGACTTATTTTACACTTTCCGAACTCAAACTCACTTTTTACGTCTTGAGCACGCTATAAAAATTTCATCTCGATATCTCTTTTAGTTTTTGAGTTAGCGTGTAGACGGACGAACTGACAAACGGAAATCCAGTATGGCTATGGGAAATTAGATGATTCTATGAACACCTGTACCAAATTTTTGTTCATATCATCAATATTTCTAAGCAATACAAACTTGAGACTAACATTAGTATAACTTCATATATATTTCATATATGTAATAGAGTATAAAAACGTTAAAGGTTATAATTTTAAATGTTTTACTGTTTTATCATCAACACCTTTTAATTTACATAAGTCATAAATAAATTGTACATATGTAACAAAACGATAAGGCTTCACCTGGTACAACCAGTTACATTTATATTAAATGGCGATACTTTATATGGTAGGTAGAACCATAGTGATCCAAGCAATATTTTTCTTTAAATATAGACTTTGGCATATGGGCACGTAGAAAAAATAATTCTTCATAATTCTTCCATTTGGCAACATTTTTTTTTTTTTTCGAGAAATGAATTTGTTATTTTATTTAATTTTTTTATGTGTAATAACGAATAGTGCTATTTCAAATAAAAATACTTAAATTTAATATTGTTTTTTCATTATTCTAATAATGGGTTATTATTTATTATTATGTATAAAGAGTTAATTTCCTACATATAAACTTAAAAACACATCTTCATTTTCTTACAAATACTCCAATCATCTTAGGGTTTCACCTCGGAATCTAACGAAATAAGCTGAATTTTTGTACAAACCATTCTTTTGAGAGTACAAACTTTGTTACTTTTTCATTTAATTATCGGTTAAATACTACCATCGATAATTAAGTCAAAAAACCGTATAATAGACAGGGTCAATCGTGAATCCCAGTCTATTATGCTGTTTTTTTCCGTTAATTATACATAAACTACTTAATAATTATTTAATACCTTATATTTATAAATAGATACCCAGCACTGAAGTACGTAAAGCTGAGCGCACCATATCCTGCGCCCTCTATTTCAAAAACGGTTCAACGTACAAAAAAAAGTTGCATACAAAATTTGTAGAAAATTTTATCTTCTACAACTGTCAATACGATTGAAGGCAAAAGAAACGAGATATTCACAAAAAACAGATTTTCGAGACTTTTGACCTTAAATATCTAAGGACGCGCATGCGTGACCATATGTGACTTTTGTGACATTTATATTATCAAAAGAAAGGTTTGTACAAAAATTCAGCTTATTCCGTTCGATTCCAAGGTTGGCTACTTATTTTGATTAAGATGATCGGGTTAAAATATAAAACTGTTACTTGGATCACTATAGCTTTCCCATCTCCAAATAATACATAGTAAAAATCAAAGATTATTTATTATAACTCCACGTAACCTTTAAAATAAATACCGTGTGCATTAAGATCTAATACCATTAAGACGAAGCAAAATTCTCGCTAAAGAAAATAATTTTTGGCAACGTTTGGCAAAAGTTCCTCCTTAACCAGCTGGTTCATTGGAGTTTAATTGCTGGTAATTTGGAGTTTAATCAAAGACAATAACACATACCTACGAGACCACGTATATGGCGTAATATTTGCCACAAGAAAAGATCCATTTTTAAAGACCGATAAAAAATTTCACTCAGTGCATTGTGATTAAAGAGAATTGAAAAAAACACACTCGCACCAGGAGTCCATTGTGTTTCATTATACGTTCTTAAGTGAGTTCGTGAATGAACTTTTGAAAAAAGAATAAAAGTCACTATGCGATTTTCTCTTCAGACGAATACTACACCAGATATGCGTTAATACCGAATGATTAAGAAAAGCACTCGTTTGCTAAATTTTAACGAACGGTTTGTACCTTGAGTACTATAGTCTTGTGACACTTAGTACTGCAAAAAAGGTGATAAATAAATATTCTTGATGTTTTCAAACCAATTTGCAACATAAAATAGTATAAGCAAGGAAATGTGTATGAGGTTGGTATAGAAAAAAATTAAACATGCAAACATTTATAGTGAAACTCTACTAGTACAACACGGAGCAAGTAATGAGCGATTTTGAAAATTCTGTTAAAAATGATTTTATTAAATTTTCTAAATAATTTGTTTATCCCCTTAAGATGTTAATAGAAAAAAATAGACCTGGAAAAAATTATACCGCAAATTTTATAGACCCGGTAATTACGAGTTGGTTAGGTTGAGTTTGTCGACTATACATGACTGGGTTTGGGGTCTGAACTTTTAAGCCCTTGCGTTCAAAAATGGTACACAATTACAGAATTTTTTTTGGCCTATTTTTTCTAAATCCCGTTAAGATACATCAAAACGTGCGTTTTTTTCTTCACAAGATAACTCACCACCAAAAGTTAAAACAGTGAAAGGACGAATATGAAATAAATTCCAGAAATAACTTGTTCAACTAGAAGATGGTCTACGCCTGAACATTCATCATCTTATAAGAAGTTTTTAATATTCCATTTTCGTTACATGAGTTAATTTTTTTTAAAGATTTTTTACGGACATTTTATTCTCTTGGTAGAATCTAGAACGAAATCGATATCAATTTAAAGATTGATTCAAATCGATTCAAAATGTCGAAATGATTTGCGAGAAACTCTTTCCACATGGTCGCATTGCAAACCGTGGATAGATAGGACTAATCCATTTTGAACCAAATATTTCCCATTCATAAAATTAATGATTTTTGAAACAACCATGAGACAACATCTCTTCTCTGAATGAAGGTAGGTAAACCAGTCATTTAATATCAAGTAGTAGATAGGTACATCGCACCTTATCTGTCCGTGTTCCACCATAAAGTCAAGTCGAAAATCATCATAAAGCCTCCAGGCAATTATTTCAATTCTGAAGGCTTACAGCTTTCTCCTAATTATCACGCATCTTAACTGTAAGCATGAGATCGAATCTTGATGTAAAAAGGCATATAGAACGAACGACTGGTAAAAACAATTTATTTTATGTATTTTAAGATGAAGGTTCTTTTATAACCTTTTCAAAATCGCTCACTATAATGCTCCACTCTTCATTTAAATTAAAAAATAAGCATTTTAATGTAATATCCTTCCTATGTCCTAGACATTGAACCTCGATAGTACCTGAGCATATTCTACATCGTTGATGTATATAATATTGTAATGCGCAGAATATTTAAATCGATACAAAAAAAAAAACTATTTTCAAGGTTAGATGTTATAATTTATACACCTGTAGAGAAAAGAAACAATTCATAGTAGAGTTATAAAATTCATAGTTCCTATAGTTATATATTCATTTAGAAGTTTCGCCAACAAAAATTCTATGAGAGAGAATATGACATAGGTTGGCGAAAATTCATAATTTTTCTTTAGTTTTTAAACGCGTCAACCCTCAGTAGCTCATTTGGTTAAAGCGTTACCATTTCCGTTCGCGGTATGTTTAGGGTAGCGGGTTCGATGTTATATGCATGAAGGAAGTGAACTCAACCTCTGAAAATAATCGAGGAGCTAATAAATGAAATTATCAGCGGAAGGTAAAACACAAATATGGTATCACAATTGGCTCTATAGCTTAAGTGTGTCCTTCGTGGGCAGACAATAAAATCTAACGTAGCCTAACTGTAGTTTTAAGGTGTCGAATCCTACAAACGAAAATCTAAAATTTGTTTACTAAGTAACAAAGTTGGATAATTGATTCCAAGCAATAGTTTTCCAAATATTTAAGAAGAATGGTGGTATTTAGTCCTAAAAATGTGTCAGGACTGAATATCACTTATATCACTTATTGGCTTCTTAAGTAACAAACTATCAAAGTTGATTCTAATAAAGTTCGACGAAATAAGACAAAAATTGAAAATACAATTTTCAATATTTCGTTTAGTTTTTTATATATCAGTGCCCTTATTTCTAAAATGGTATTTATTCAAATAAAAATTGGTTCAGTCTTGGAAATAACTTTCGAAAATTCGATGGTCACATATAATTTAATCATAAATAAACAAATTTCCTTGGTTGTAGATAGATTTTTGCGTTCCCTTTTTATTTTGAGAGATGATATCCCTCACTGACTCGTCTAAATTTTAATATAATTAGCAGATAATGAAGTTAATATATCTACAAAGTACATTATTTTAAGTTAAATTGTCAATTAACGTCAAATAATTATTCGAATGTTAATTAAATTAGAATACAATATAAAGGTCACGAACTAATTATTAGTTCAACATATTATAGGTATCTTATAATTAACAGTTAGTTATTTGTTCAGTTATTAATGTAATACTGTTAGTTAGGCTAAGCAAAATATTGAAAAAATGCTATCCTCTAGATCAGCTTTGAACACATTCAGAGATGAGCAATGCTTTTAAAAAGTCGAAAAAAGCTGGAATCTCACGAAACTGAACGGATTTTCTTGAATTGTAGCTAAGGATCATTGAAACTAAATCAGAATAAGGAAATTCGATAATTTTTTTAAATTAAATATTTGATTCCAACCGAGAGATGCGGGAAAATTGGTATGTCCTATAGACATTAATTTAGTCCCAATAGGTACTTCTAAGATACTATCTGAACTTACATAAAAATTTCCAACGCCCTATCTCAATTTGGGCGGGGCTCTTTAGAATTATAGCTAAGAATACTCTCAATCAAGTCATCTATCAATAACCAATCTAAATCAAAATCGGTTCATTTATTTGAGAGCTACGATGCCAAAGACAGACTCATAAATACACACATTAAACACATAATACCTCCCTTTGGTTGAGTCTATGGTTCACGCACGTTTAAAATTACGTGAGTTTTCTCATATTTTAAAATCTTCCTGACTTGGTGCAAGCGAAAGTGTAGTTTTTTAGACTTTTAATTGGAAAGGAATGGAAAGTCGTAGTATAACCTAGGATATACAACGGAAAATATCTTACTTCTGGAAAAATACCTCATTTCTCTGGAAAAATTATAGTTTAATTAATTTAAATATATTTAATAATAAACGTAGAAATAATCGCATTTTTAGTTTTTGTCAATCTCAGTTATGAATCAAAACTGACTTTAAATGAATCTAATTTGGCTCTGAAGATTAAGGTCAAGATTCAAATTCACTATAAGATTTTTTTGTTAACAATAT
This sequence comes from Chrysoperla carnea, assembly GCF_905475395.1. NCBI lineage: Eukaryota > Metazoa > Arthropoda > Insecta > Neuroptera > Chrysopidae > Chrysoperla > Chrysoperla carnea. The sequence goes on from NC_058339.1 coordinate 37,634,033, forward strand.
TTGAAACATTTTTTTATCCAAAATTTATTTCACGAGTTACTTGTATTGCCAAGTTAAAAAATTAACCCCAAAGTAAGTATGTTTTTTTACCCACGGACCATATATCTGAATATGTTTCAGTCTATACTTATGAAGAAATGGTGATTTTGTCAGGATGAGTATCCCTCTATGTTAAACAATTTTTATTTGTAATATAAATTATAAATTCATTATCCACAAAAAATTTACACCGGATACTTAAAATAATATGTTACAGTGTTAGTAGTTATACGAGATATATGGCCAGCGGATATTTATTTATATCCGCTCGGATATAAGATATTATTTAGCTTAAAATGATGACTAAACTGCGGATATTAGAAGAAATGTATGTTAATTAAATTATGTCATAATTTTTTTTTGTATTTCTTAATTAATTATAACAGTCATTAGAGCATTTTTATTAAATACTTTAGCGCCTTTAATTTTAAATCTAACTTCAGGTCCATATTCAACATTATAAAATCATTCCAAGCAGGTTAAATGGATATGGATTCCAATGCACAAATTACAGCAACATTATCCCTCCTTCTATGTTGCGTTTTTCTTCCATCCGATTACACGAATTTAGCTTTATTTTTGTGATGAAACGAAAAACGATTTGGCTTAATCAGAGGTGGAGTATTCATAAGGCAAATTAGGCACGTGTATACAGGCGCGAAGTAAAAAAGGGCACAGGGCACGCACGTCGAAGTTTTTAAACAAACAAAATTAAATGTGTAACTAAGTGTGCAAAAAATTACAACCCGTAGATATTGAACAGCAAGCTTTGGAACCCAATAGAAAAAGAGTATGAAAAGTACACATATAGAAGATACGGAAGAGGAAGCTCACAGCAGACGATTCTGAGGAAAATATTACTTCTTCATTCGTGATAGTATATCTAGTAATTATAGATAGACTTTTGGTTAAACTTCAAAAGAGGCGAGAATTGTACAGCATTTTTTACAAAAATTTTCATTTTTAAGCAATTTGACCATAATTTGAACAAAGAAGAAGTTTATAATAGAGCAAGTAATACAATCGTTACAAGCGATGCATTTTGGTGATTTAGAAAGGTGCTTTTTTGATGAATGTATCCACTCACATTCTTATTTAACAACGATAGCTCCACCCGGAGAACTGCGTCGAACAACAAACGCAATTTTACAGGTTCTAAGAAGTAAAGAACTAAAAACGGGTCTTTATTGATTACGGTCGGGGGCTAATTTTTTTAAATGCCTCATTTTTTAAAATGCAATATCAATAATATATCGCGAAATCCATTATTTTTCTTAAATGTACAAACCGTACCCCTAAAACTTTTAGAATACAATTACCCTAATAAGACTCTGGAAACGACTACAGTCGTGTGATTACGGTCAATCGATGAAGACGGTGCGTCGTTTTCTTAACTTCCTGTATGGCGACTTTTGATCGAACATTATAGAGATGCATGAATGCTGCCAGGGTTAGCTAAAAGTTGAAAAACTTCTCATTTGATAAAACCGATATTTAGAGTTAGAAAATAATATAAAGTATTTTAATATTGATTCTCTAATTTTTACCCTATTTCATTCCAATCTGGTATTAATTTGACCTATTTCAAATGGTATATATATCTTAAAATAGGTCAAACTATCAGATTCTGCTTCAACTAAATTGTATTTCAAATCTAATAATTTTACTGCAATCTAATAATAATAAATCGAATCACAAAGGTAGGTATTTCTATTTGATATAGAAAAAACTTTATTATTCAGGTTGAAGAGCTATCCAATATATATTTGATAACTTTATACAGGGTGCCACTAAAGTTGGCTACAATTTTCCCAACAACTTTCTGCCTAATACTAATATTTATAGAACAAATAATGTTATTTTATAGTCTAGAAATTTATTGGCCAGATCGTGGATGATAATCTTAAGCATTTCCGTCAATTATAATCCACAAAAATAGTTTAAAAATTTTCTTTTAGGTTTATAATTGGCCATGAACATTTTTATGTGATTAAAATAAATCGATTATTTTGTATAATAGGGTTTCCTTGTTTGAATAATAAAATCATACACCTGCATTTTCAATCCACTAAAATTATTATTATCAAAAATAATTGAATATGCATTTTTAATCATATTTTCTACGAAAATATAGACTTATGCACTATATGGAAAGTTAACGAGAGGAAGGGTGTGGGTTGAATGAAAACCTTTAGGAGATAACTTATCGAGCTTTGGGGACGTTTGATCACCCTTTAGTTCAAATGAGCTGAAAAACTATTTAGGGTTGTTTATCATAGTCGAAACAATATTATAGAAGTAATTTCGATATATTTGGGATCGGTACCCTATTGAGCTAGAGAATTGAACATTTGTGTATAGGTCGGTTGTGTAGGTCAAGTATGTAGTTTTTGGAGGTATCCACTTCTGAGTCCCCTTTAATCCTTTTTATGTCAATATATAACATTTTTTTGCGAACTTGTGGACAGCTTTTGAAGAGAGTTAACTTATTGTATATGAATAAAGTTTGACGATGTTCAGTGCCGTTCAGTGCCGTTTGGCGGTGTTAATTTTCCAACATTCCCGCTCATTCTTTTATATCAAAATATGGTTTTCTCTTTTTGTTTGTCATCTTATGAGGGGGAAATATGATCTCAGTGATAAAGTTCTTCGGCTTATGACAGAGAGCAGACCTCAATATGTTTTTTATAAGGTTTCATTTATTTTTTTATTGGTAATGAATTATATAATTGAATTGTTTTTTAATCGATAAATTATGATATTGGTATTACTTTTGCAGTAACTATGACTAACTAAAAAAATAATAAGAAATTTCTCTGAATGAAATATTTTAAGCAAAATTGGCTCCAAAAAAATGCGTCCTGGTAGATTTTTAATTAATTAAATATTTTTATACCATGTATATATGAAATATACATAGTATATTAAGTTTCGTCCCAAGTTTGTAACGCTTAAAAATATTGATGCTACGAAAAAAATTTTGGTATAGGTGTTCATAGAATCACCTAATTAATCCATTTTCGGTTGTCCGTCCGTCCGTCCGCCCGTCTGTGGACACGATAACTCAAAAACGAAAAAAGATATCGATTTGAAATTTTTACAGCGTACTCAGGACGTAAAAAGTGAGGTCAAGTTCGTAAATGAGCATCATAGGTCAATTGGGTCTTGGGTCCGTAGGACCCATCTTGTAAACCGTTAGAGATAGAACAAAAGTTTAAATGTAAAAAATGTTACTTATAGATAAATAAAAAACTTTTGTTTGAAACATTTTTTTGTAAACATCACTGTTTACCCACGAGGGCGTTAAATAGGTGCAAATTTTATAGTATGTATTACTTAATATAGGAATATCAGTTGTGTGTGTGTTGTGTATTTAAAAGTGAATATCTTTTGTTATTTACGTGACGTCAACACTTTCTATACGATTGCGCATCAACACTGTCTATACATGGTATTTCAACAATTAACTCAGTCAATTGTTTATGGTGTCTTTAAAATTGCATACCATTTTTTGTTTTTTTAGGTTAATGATTAAATTTGTATTAAAGTGAATCTGTTTTTAAGATTTATGTTAATTATTTAATATTGCGTGAAGTATTTACTTTTTTAATTTATAAATTTATAACGTTTTATATAATTTATTTTAATTTATATACACTAATTAACTGTATACATTGATCGAATCGAAGTATTTTTAAATACCCACTAATTAATGTTTATTATTTAATTAATTCGTAGTGTAGGTATGTAATCTGGAGAAAGTCATCCCTTTTAAGGAAGTGCACAAATAATTGGTTTTCTTTCTAATTGTATCAAGAAAAAAAAAATTGAATGAAGGAAAAGTTTTTAACGAACTGTGTATTTAAAATAAGAAAAATACATTGGAATATGAATAAATAAAAATACATAAATAATACATTAATATCGATTTAGAAAATATTTCAAACGATTTGGGATTTTCCTTGACCTAAGAGAGTCCGGTTCCTAAAATGGCCCATAGTAATATCAAGTTGAGATTCGTGGTTGAAATTATTTGTTCTTTATTTTCAACTTTGATCATGAAAATACGAAATTTTTCGTTATTTGTCTTGGTTATCGAAATATCGAAAGCTAAATAATTAAACAAAATTTTCAATTTTCGATATTTTAAAAATTACTCCGCATATCGAAAAATTTTAATGATAATCATTATGTTAATCATTTACAGTGGAAAAAAAAGCATTAATCATGTGAAATCTGTAACAAAAACTTTTCGTATAAGAGATTAACTACAACATAAATGTAGTAAAAAAACCGAGGAAAAACCTGATATTTGTAATAGAACATTTTATGATAGAAGCCAAAAATTCTTAATAAATAGGGTCTATGAATAGTTATTACTACACTGTATCCGAATGACTTAATGTGTTTCGGTTTAGAAGCATGTGTTTTCGGTTTATACTTATTCGGTTTTCTCACTCAAATCTCGGATAAGTATAAACTTTAATTTTTTTTTAATGAATTTATTAATATGATTTTTTGCAAATCAATTAAATTAATTTGAATACGCATTTATTTTGGAATAAGTTAAATTTATTTATTCATTAGGTTAATATAATTTTCTCACTGATATTGCCTGTTTAAATTGTATGTATATATGTCGGGTCATATGGCGATGTGGTGAGCGAGTCCGACTGTTAGTACTAAGATCGTAGGTTCGAAACCCACTAAGGTACAAAATTTTTTTTTCCCTACGTTATTAATTTAAGTTTGTGTAACAATCCCACAGGTGTTTTAGTCACTCAAAGTTTTTCATTAGGTTTGTACAGCTTTATCACCGATAATGTCTCTTGATATTGTTTCATCATATAAGAGGTGTCGCAGCTCGGTGTTAAGCGGGTGCGACTCGTAGATCGAAGGTCTATGGTTCAAAGCTCGGGCAAATAAAAATTGTAAATTTTTTCTCTACATTTCATGTTCTGATTTATTCAAATTAATTTCATTAATTTAAATGCGTGTTAAATTTCCGCGCTTTTTTCGGGTGTGGTCAATCAAAATTATTCATTAGGTCAGTAGTGTTTCATCGTTCATAGTGGACAGTTGGTTACATTTGTGCTTTGTGTTTCACCTTCATTTGACTTCCAAACGTCAAATTTCATTTTCGAATTTGTTTCTGAGTAAGTTTTTGTTTTAATTTACATTTTTCTTATTCTTTTTTTGTACATTGTAAAGTTCTATATTATATTTAATTTGTTTCACATTTTGTCCAAATACTTTTTTACACAAAACTTTTAATATTAATTTAAAAAAATTATGTTTGAATCATTTGTTTATTTTTTCCAATTGAAATCACATTCTAGAATTAGTTGTTTTATTATTAGTGATTGACTACAAGTATTTTTATTTGATTTCAAAATTTTTCGAGCTTGTGTTTATTCCCAAGAGATTCAATCTCATTTATACAAAATTTATTTATAATAAATATAACAAAATGAATATGTACTATGGTTCGATAAAATTTTTTGACGTTAGTGTTATTTTAGATGTAGAATTTACTAATAAACACACAGTTTTAATATTAATAATTATAATTTTTATTTAAAGACGTTCATTCATCAACCTGTTTTGCTATGTGCGTTTATATGGAAACAGTATTTAAATTTGAAATAATTTTGAAATTTTATTAAAATTTTTAATAATTACTAACTGATAAAAGTTTCAAGTATAGTTATCGATATAATTTTTGAGAAATATCGATTTATATTTTCCATTTAAACCTATGTTAAAGATTAATTTTTGTCACTTTTTGAATTTAAAATTTAACATTAATGACGTTTCGATTAATTTATATAATTGTATATTTTTTCTTTCTTAAATCATTCAAAATCATTTAAACTTTTTTATCATCATAATTATTTTTATTTGTCTACTTACAAGTCTCATGAATGTACGTCCTTAAATGAATAACTAAATAACTCTACAATCACTTGAACAATATTAATGAAATGTTTTAATATTATTGTTTTAATCAACAACTCCGTTACTAAATATCGAAAAAAATTCTATCAAAATAATAAATAAAACTAAATTTGTATTCAAATGATTTCAACACTCCGCTCAATTCAAACAAAACAGATTCCTATGGACTTAGCAAATTTGTGAAATTTTTGATTTGATAAACCTTTGGTACAAATATCAGCCAGTTCATTTTTTGTAGGTATATAATCAATTTTTTTTAAATTCTGATCGAATGAAATGTTATTTAAGTTCGCGTACATGCGTGAACCTGTTTTGCTACGTGCGTTCATAGGGAAACAGTATGTAAATTTTAAAGAATTTTAAATTAATAGAAATTTTTTTGATATTCTATTAAAAGTTTAAATAATTATTACCTGGTAAAAGCTTGTAAAAAAAAGTATTAATATAATTTTAGAAAAATATCGTATTTATATTTTCCATTTAGTCCCATGTTAAATCTTACTTTTAATCAATTTTTTAAACTTAAAATTCAATGAAAATAATTCGATAACAGGTTATTTTTCTTGTCTTAAATCATAGAAAATCATTTAAACTATCGCATTACCATATTGTTTTTTATTTCTCTACTATTATCGTTGACGCATGTACGCCCTTCAATTATTTGGAAATAATATATTTTGAAAATCTAAAAAACAGAATATTGTTGCATTAGCTAGCTGCGGTTTGTAAAATGAATGTTTTAATATGATCGTTAAACCAGTAATTTTTGAGGATAATCAATCAAGTATTCAATAAGTTAAGAATTAGGAAAGTAAAAGAAGTAAATATAGTGGCATTAAATACCATTTCATTCGATCAGAATTAAAAAAAGATAATTTAAAAATTGAACATATACCTACAGAGAATCAATTGGCTGATATTTGTACATACACTAATAATAAAATTATTTTTAATTATTTTAATTATTTATCACTAAAATATATTTATTCATTAGGTTGGTCCAGTTTTATCACCGATTATGGCCGTTTAAATTGTAACAAGCATCAAGTCGTGTGGCAGAGAGTATAGCGAGTCCTACTCCTCTTACACAGGTATGGAGTTCAAAATCCAGGTAAGTAAAATTTTTATTTTTATTTCCTAAATCTCATGTGATAATTTATTCTTAGTAATATAATTAATTTGAGTGTGTGTTTTACTATTCACTATGAATAGCTTATTTATTTGACATTTATCTATTCCCTTCATTTGAATTCCAAATCTTAAATTTCATTTTCGGGTTTGTTTCTAAGTAAGTTTATGTTAATAAAGGTAAATTAAGATTAAATGAGCCATCTTTAATTGTTTATGCATAAATATTTAAATTTATTTTACTCTAAATATCAGTTCATTAATTTAAATTTGTAAAATCGGTCTGCCCTATATCCTGAGAAGCGACGTTGACTAACTAAGGTTAGTATGATGTTTCTCAGGAAAAACTCGTTCGATTTGTTGCATGTGTTATAACACTATGAGAAATTGTGTAGTCAAAAATCAATTTTTTCTCGTTATGTCTGTCTGAAGCTAAGCGCCTCGATAGGGGATTGTATCAACTCATGATGACGTTGAGACGGAACTTGCAACGTGCGCAGTCATCACTTAAAGTGAGTTAGGTATATCTAGACAGATAATGTACGGAAAAAATGATCTTGATTACATGGATTTTTCGCCTGTGTTATAGCCTGTGATATTTTGGATTGGTTTCATTCTGGGGTAAGTCTACTTATAACTGGGTTGAAAAATTGCCTAATTTTTCTTTTTAAATTTTTTTAAATTTCTTTTTTAAATATATTATTTTAAATTTGTAAATTCGGTCTGCCCTAAATTCTGAGAAGCGACGTTGACTAACTAAGGTTAGTATGATGTTTCTCAGGAAAAACTCGTTCGATTTGTTGCATGTGTTATAACACTATGAGAAATTGTGTAGTCAAAAATCAATTTTTTCTCGTTATGTCTGTCTATAAGCCAAGCGCCTCGATAGGGGATTGTATCAACTCATGATGACGTTGAGACGGAACTTGCAACGTGCGCAGTCATCACTTAAAGTGAGTTAGGTATATCTAGACAGATAATGTACGGAAAAAATGATCTTGATTACATGGATTTTTCGCCTGTGTTATAGCCTGTGATATTTTGGATTGGTTTCATTCTGGGGTAAGTCTACTTATAACTAGGTTGATATGGTTAGTTCAAATGGACCTTCAGAAATATTTATGCATAAAGGTTATTGTAAATTAAGCAATTTTTATTTATTCCTTTTCTTTTTAAAATAATTGAATTTTTTCCAGAGATATTTATGCTTTTTCATCTCCGACATTCTCATTTGTATAATTCTGTGTTTGTGACTTGTAAAATTCATATCCTATCCTAGAATTATCTTTTTTTATCATATCCTATCCTAGAACTTTCTTTAATTGTTTATGCATAAATATTATTGCAAATTAAGCAATTTTTAACTTTTATGCCGAGAGATATTTTTGGTTTTTTTCAATTTATTTTACTCTAAATATCAGTTCATTAATTTAAATTTGTAAAATCGGTCTGCCCTATATCCTGAGAAGCGACGTTGACTAACTAAGGTTAGTATGATGTTTCTCAGGAAAAACTCGTTCGATTTGTTGCATGTGTTATAACACTATGAGAAATTGTGTAGTCAAAAATCAATTTTTTCTCGTTATGTCTGTCTGAAGCTAAGCGCCTCGATAGGGGATTGTATCAACTCATGATGACGTTGAGACGGAACTTGCAACGTGCGCAGTCATCACTTAAAGTGAGTTAGGTATATCTAGACAGATAATGTACGGAAAAAATGATCTTGATTACATGGATTTTTCGCCTGTGTTATAGCCTGTGATATTTTGGATTGGTTTCATTCTGGGGTAAGTCTACTTATAACTGGGTTGAAAAATTGCCTAATTTTTCTTTTTAAATTTTTTTAAATTTCTTTTTTAAATATATTATTTTAAATTTGTAAATTCGGTCTGCCCTAAATTCTGAGAAGCGACGTTGACTAACTAAGGTTAGTATGATGTTTCTCAGGAAAAACTCGTTCGATTTGTTGCATGTGTTATAACACTATGAGAAATTGTGTAGTCAAAAATCAATTTTTTCTCGTTATGTCTGTCTATAAGCCAAGCGCCTCGATAGGGGATTGTATCAACTCATGATGACGTTGAGACGGAACTTGCAACGTGCGCAGTCATCACTTAAAGTGAGTTAGGTATATCTAGACAGATAATGTACGGAAAAAATGATCTTGATTACATGGATTTTTCGCCTGTGTTATAGCCTGTGATATTTTGGATTGGTTTCATTCTGGGGTAAGTCTACTTATAACTAGGTTGATATGGTTAGTTCAAATGGACCTTCAGAAATATTTATGCATAAAGGTTATTGTAAATTAAGCAATTTTTATTTATTCCTTTTCTTTTTAAAATAATTGAATTTTTTCCAGAGATATTTATGCTTTTTCATCTCCGACATTCTCATTTGTATAATTCTGTGTTTGTGACTTGTAAAATTCATATCCTATCCTAGAATTATCTTTTTTTATCATATCCTATCCTAGAACTTTCTTTAATTGTTTATGCATAAATATTATTGCAAATTAAGCAATTTTTAACTTTTATGCCCAGAGATATTTTTGGTTTTTTTCAATTTATTTTACTCTAAATATCAGTTCATTAATTTAAATTTGTAAAATCGGTCTGCCCTATATCCTGAGAAGCGACGTTGACTAACTAAGGTTAGTATGATGTTTCTCAGGAAAAACTCGTTCGATTTGTTGCATGTGTTATAACACTATGAGAAATTGTGTAGTCAAAAATCAATTTTTTCTCGTTATGTCTGTCTGAAGCTAAGCGCCTCGATAGGGGATTGTATCAACTCATGATGACGTTGAGACGGAACTTGCAACGTGCGCAGTCATCACTTAAAGTAAGTTAGGTATATCTAGACAGATAATGTACGGAAAAAATGATCTTGATTACATGGATTTTTCGCCTGTGTTATAGCCTGTGATATTTTGGATTGGTTTCATTCTGGGGTAAGTCTACTTATAACTGGGTTGAAAAATTGCCTAATTTTTCTTTTTAAATTTTTTTAATTTTCTTTTTTAAATATATTATTTTAAATTTGTAAATTCGGTCTGCCCTAAATTCTGAGAAGCGACGTTGACTAACTAAGGTTAGTATGATGTTTCTCAGGAAAAACTCGTTCGATTTGTTGCATGTGTTATAACACTATGAGAAATTGTGTAGTCAAAAATCAATTTTTTCTCGTTATGTCTGTCTATAAGCCAAGCGCCTCGATAGGGGATTGTATCAACTCATGATGACGTTGAGACGGAACTTGCAACGTGCGCAGTCATCACTTAAAGTGAGTTAGGTATATCTAGACAGATAATGTACGGAAAAAATGATCTTGATTACATGGATTTTTCGCCTGTGTTATAGCCTGTGATATTTTGGATTGGTTTCATTCTGGGGTAAGTCTACTTATAACTAGGTTGATATGGTTAGTTCAAATGGACCTTCAGAAATATTTATGCATAAAGGTTATTGTAAATTAAGCAATTTTTATTTATTCCTTTTCTTTTTAAAATAATTGAATTTTTTCCAGAGATATTTATGCTTTTTCATCTCCGACATTCTCATTTGTATAATTCTGTGTTTGTGACTTGTAAAATTCATATCCTATCCTAGAATTATCTTTTTTTATCATATCCTATCCTAGAACTTTCTTTAATTGTTTATGCATAAATATTATTGCAAATTAAGCAATTTTTAACTTTTATGTCCAGAGATATTTTTGGTTTTTTTCAATTTATTTTACTCTAAATATCAGTTCATTAATTTAAATTTGTAAAATCGGTCTGCCCTATATCCTGAGAAGCGACGTTGACTAACTAAGGTTAGTATGATGTTTCTCAGGAAAAACTCGTTCGATTTGTTGCATGTGTTATAACACTATGAGAAATTGTGTAGTCAAAAATCAATTTTTTCTCGTTATGTCTGTCTGAAGCTAAGCGCCTCGATAGGGGATTGTATCAACTCATGATGACGTTGAGACGGAACTTGCAACGTGCGCAGTCATCACTTAAAGTGAGTTAGGTATATCTAGACAGATAATGTACGGAAAAAATGATCTTGATTACATGGATTTTTCGCCTGTGTTATAGCCTGTGATATTTTGGATTGGTTTCATTCTGGGGTAAGTCTACTTATAACTGGGTTGAAAAATTGCCTAATTTTTCTTTTTAAATTTTTTTAATTTTCTTTTTTAAATATATTATTTTAAATTTGTAAATTCGGTCTGCCCTAAATTCTGAGAAGCGACGTTGACTAACTAAGGTTAGTATGATGTTTCTCAGGAAAAACTCGTTCGATTTGTTGCATGTGTTATAACACTATGAGAAATTGTGTAGTCAAAAATCAATTTTTTCTCGTTATGTCTGTCTATAAGCCAAGCGCCTCGATAGGGGATTGTATCAACTCATGATGACGTTGAGACGGAACTTGCAACGTGCGCAGTCATCACTTAAAGTGAGTTAGGTATATCTAGACAGATAATGTACGGAAAAAATGATCTTGATTACATGGATTTTTCGCCTGTGTTATAGCCTGTGATATTTTGGATTGGTTTCATTCTGGGGTAAGTCTACTTATAACTAGGTTGATATGGTTAGTTCAAATGGACCTTCAGAAATATTTATGCATAAAGGTTATTGTAAATTAAGCAATTTTTATTTATTCCTTTTCTTTTTAAAATAATTGAATTTTTTCCAGAGATATTTATGCTTTTTCATCTCCGACATTCTCATTTGTATAATTCTGTGTTTGTGACTTGTAAAATTCATATCCTATCCTAGAATTATCTTTTTTTATCATATCCTATCCTAGAACTTTCTTTAATTGTTTATGCATAAATATTATTGCAAATTAAGCAATTTTTAACTTTTATGTCCAGAGATATTTTTGGTTTTTTTCAATTTATTTTACTCTAAATATCAGTTCATTAATTTAAATTTGTAAAATCGGTCTGCCCTATATCCTGAGAAGCGACGTTGACTAACTAAGGTTAGTATGATGTTTCTCAGGAAAAACTCGTTCGATTTGTTGCATGTGTTATAACACTATGAGAAATTGTGTAGTCAAAAATCAATTTTTTCTCGTTATGTCTGTCTGAAGCTAAGCGCCTCGATAGGGGATTGTATCAACTCATGATGACGTTGAGACGGAACTTGCAACGTGCGCAGTCATCACTTAAAGTGAGTTAGGTATATCTAGACAGATAATGTACGGAAAAAATGATCTTGATTACATGGATTTTTCGCCTGTGTTATAGCCTGTGATATTTTGGATTGGTTTCATTCTGGGGTAAGTCTACTTATAACTGGGTTGAAAAATTGCCTAATTTTTCTTTTTAAATTTTTTTAATTTTCTTTTTTAAATATATTATTTTAAATTTGTAAATTCGGTCTGCCCTAAATTCTGAGAAGCGACGTTGACTAACTAAGGTTAGTATGATGTTTCTCAGGAAAAACTCGTTCGATTTGTTGCATGTGTTATAACACTATGAGAAATTGTGTAGTCAAAAATCAATTTTTTCTCGTTATGTCTGTCTATAAGCCAAGCGCCTCGATAGGGGATTGTATCAACTCATGATGACGTTGAGACGGAACTTGCAACGTGCGCAGTCATCACTTAAAGTGAGTTAGGTATATCTAGACAGATAATGTACGGAAAAAATGATCTTGATTACATGGATTTTTCGCCTGTGTTATAGCCTGTGATATTTTGGATTGGTTTCATTCTGGGGTAAGTCTACTTATAACTAGGTTGATATGGTTAATTCAAATGGACCTTCAGAAATATTTATGCATAAAGATTATTGTAAATTAAGCAATTTTTATTTATCCCTTTTGTTTTTGAAATAATTGAATTTTTTTCCAGGGATATTTATGTTTTTTTTTATCTCTTTCTTATATTTTAGGAATACCTGTCCTGTAATTATATTAAGTGATGTCAAATTTAGGCTGATAGTATTTGGGGATTGTGAATTTTTTTTTTTTAGGAATTGCGATAATGTTATCCAATTTGTCATGTTCCGGTCACGACAAATTGGATGATTATTTATCTTTTTCTTCTGTTTAAATGTAACCGGATGCACTTAAATAGAAGGAAAAGATCGTGGATTAGGCCTATAGGGGATACCACGTAAAAAAAACGCGCTGATGTATCCTACCTCAATGGTAGTGTGGAAACGGATGCAAATTTCTTTTATAATGATTTTCTTTTACAGTGAGAATTTTGGGTTACAAATGACAATCTTGGCTAAAAATGCAACGATCTGCCAAAATTTCAAGTATATCCATCGAATATAAATAATATCAATAAACATTTAAACAAACAACAGACTTAACAGCACACGTGAGTATTTGTTTTATGTTTCTTGTAAATAAGTCATCCAAAACAACATTTATCCAACTCAACAAGATTCAATGGTTTTCGTGATTCAATATTTTGTTTCATATAAATTATATTTGAAGGTATCATAAAGTTTCAATGCCGGAAAATATAAAATTTGTAATAAAATTTGTGCTTTTTATTTCTTTATAAATTAATAATTTATTAATTGATCACTAGAAAATAAAATATTGGCTTAGGATATCGATTCTAAGTGCTGTTAAATTAGTTGCAAATATTATTTTATTATTTTAACATTTGGACAACTTTTGCTTAAGCATTTTTCTGTATCTTGCGTTTTTTTTTCTTTCGATTTAATGCAACAATGATATATTTTTCGTATTTCGTCGTATTTCCTCCGAAATCTTACAATTTTCGAAAGAATATTTTCAACCAATTTCCTAATTTAATGTGTTATGCTATCTCTTACATTTTAGGATTAAAATTGATTAATAAAGCAACCCCAAAAACTAGATTCAATCTGAACGAACTATTTTAGCCATAATAGATTAAAATGTTCTACCCTGTATATCCAGAATTCATGTTCCCAGAACATTTTTCCCAACTAGATTAATCAGTCCCTATATGCGTAAAATAGTATAAAATGCGAAATAAAAAACCTTATTTGTATCTTCGATTGTCAAGAAAGAAACAAGCTTTAAACTTTTTATTATTTTTTTATTTAAAATTTGCACTGAATTCTTAAGATCGTGTTAAATCGATCTTTACCGATGTCATTCACAGGTAATTACAGTAAAATTGCGTTATAAAATACTTGATATTAAATAAAATGACTTGCAGAGTTGCAGTACATGTAATAAATTAAGGGCATTATTTAATACTTGAAACAAAATATGTAATTATGAATATCATGAATTTATAAATAGGAGCCGAGTCGAGTTGAGCCGGCTTCAACACAGTAGGTCTTAACAAAATTATTTACTTTCACTCATAGCACGTCGATCGACCACCGTTGGCATTGTGCATGACTGTTCTACGGGGCAGAGGCATACTGGCGGTGTAATACGTATTGTTTTCAACAGTTAAACAATTTTTTAATTTTATTACAAGATAATTACTTTAATCTGATTACTAGACTCTTTTTTTTTATTTGTTTTCTTTCAAATTCAGTTTCTTTGTCGATATGTCCTAGATATCTTTCTTATTTATTCCAAATATTTTGATACTTTGATTTTTATCTTAATTAAATTTTTCTTGTGTAATTCAATGGCACGCCTCACATAGTTCAAGTATCTTACAAAAGTGATTCAAGACTCAAACAGACTTAATACTCTTTCTATTTTTTATCAGGGTAAGCTTTCATTTGGGAAAGTGGGATCTTAGATTAAAGCAATTCTGGGTAAAATGTAAACGCAATTAGCAACTGTCTATGCATGGTATTTCAACAATTAACTCAGTCAATTGTTTGTTTTCACTTGTTTTTAGTTATCATTAAGTTATTGCTATATTTTGCTATTTGTATGTCGTAAAATAGAAGTAATTAATGTCTTCAATCCGAACATTCGGTGATTTATTTTCATTTTTCGAACAAAAAGTTATTTCGAACAAACCTGCTAGAATAGTTCCGACTAAAAATTTGGTTTTTATTCGAAACCGAGGCTAATTTACCTTCATTTTATTGTGTATAGACAATTGTATTACATATATGATATATAGATTACATACTGATCAAAATTAAATCTTACAAAATTAAATAGTACATCGATGCGATACATTTTTAAACTGAGTATCTAATTTTCGTCACTAACCAGCATGATAAGGTTTAAATGAGGAATAAATCATGGAAATACATAAATGAATAAGAGAGATCTCGCGAAGCCACAGGAAAACCGGCTAAAGAAATAATTGATAATAAATTTGTCATATTTTAAAATTAGTGATTTCCTTTCTCAATACAGTTTTATTAAATGCAAGTACCTCTATGCTAACATATCGTTGTGGGTACATACGTACAACAAGTACAATATGTTTAATAATAATTTAATGATTGGATGCAGAGTTTCTGAAATATCGCAATATTTGGATTGATTTTAGTCCGTATATCATAAACTATTCGATCAGTCAACAAATGCACCCAATTTTTGTACTTTTTGGGTCAAAATTACCTTATATACTGAGTTTTATCAAAATTGGACATTAAACAATTTTTGCAATTTTTTAAGAGGTACGAACTATATCTCGAAACCGTACCAAAAAATGTTTTAGTACGTTTTTGGTCTAGAAATATTTGCTTTATATATCTCCTACTATCTCTAGAAGTTTGTTCAAATATTTATGAAACACTCTGTACATGATCAAAACTAATTAAAGCTAATAATTAATTAATAATAATAATAATAATAATAATAATAATAATAATAAAAACATATATGACTATTATGTGAACTAACGAATCACAAGAATAACCTATAACTATAAAGTCATATTTCATTAATTATATTTAATACAGTAAATACTATTTAATACTATTTATTATAAAAATGGCAATAAACATTGCATTTTATTACTTTTAATAAATTTATTATATTTGTAGTATATATTTGTAGTATATATACTGCATTTAATAATATATTTATTAATTAATTAAGACAATATAATAATCATTATTAATATTATATATCTATACAATATAATATTTGTTGTTTAATGATAATGATTAATTAGTTTATCATCCTTACAATATGTAGAAGAAGATCTGGTACCTCTAAACAAGTGAAAACAAATAATTATCTGAGTTAATTGTTGAAATACCATGTATGAACAGTGTTGATTACTCTGTCATATTACATATACATTCATGCCACACATATATAACTGATATACCCATATAATACATACTAAACAAATTTCGCATAATTTGCGCTCTCACGGGTAAACAGATGTTTACGAAAAAATGTTTCATACAAAAGTTGTTTATTTTTTGATAAGGAACATTTTTTATATTTAAACTTTTGTTCTAACTCTAAAGGTTTACAAGACCCAAATGACCTATGTTGCTCATTTACGAACTTGACCTCACTTTTTACGTCCTAAGCACGCTATAAAAATTTCAGCTTGATATCTTTTTTCGTTTTTGAGTAATCGTGATGTCAGACGGACAGACGACAGACGACAGACAGGCGACCGGAAATAGACTAATTAGGTGATTTTATGAACACTTTTACCAAAATTTTGATCATAGAATCAATATTTTTAAGCGTTACAAACTTGGGACTAAACTTAGTATACCTTGATATATTTCATATACATGGTATAAAAGTATAATTGACTGCTTGCACTAAGGTACGTAGGTATCAATGAAAACTCCATCTTCTGCGCCCGCTATTTCAAAAACGGCTCAACGTATAAAAAAAGGGTTCAAGCTTAATTGAATTCGAAATGGAATTTTATCCTCTACAACTTGTATGATAAATGTAAATACAATTGAAGGCAAAGGACACGAGATATTATCAAAAAAGAATATATAAGGGCGCTTATACGTGACCATAAGTGACATTTGAGACAGCATTTGTACTATAAAAATAAAGGATTGTGCAAGTATTCAGCTTATTCCCTTAGATTCCGAGGTAAAACTCTAAGACAATTGTACTACCTGGAACTTCCCCTTTAAGATTCTAAAATGGAAATCACCATTTTGTTGCCACATCGTTCAGAAATATTTTAGGAGTCTACGCGACTAATACGAGTCATATAAATTTCTAGTCAATATGATTTGAAAAATGAGATTCAATGTCACATCCACTGTTGAAGACCTAATTGTTCGTAGTGTCTAAGGATTGACCTTGATAGTTATTTTTTTACCGAAATATACTAAACTGTACACGAAATCGAATTCAGTTATTGTATTATTTATGCGTGTAAATAAATTTTTCATTTGAATAAATAAAAGAAAACTAATATGAAAAATTATTGTGTGACGTAATTTGTACGATTCAGTACCATCATGTAACTTGTATTTATTTATATTTTATTAAATATGATTTTAACATAATTTTTTTTTCGTATGTAGGTAATTAATAAAGAAAAGTCGTAATAAAAAAATATTTGTTTGCTATTTTAGTAAAAACATTTCGTGTTGATTTTGTATACTTGATAAAATACGAGTACAATAAAATAGTAAATACATGTTTTATAAATTTTGTACCAGTTTTTTATTTTTATGACCTAGAATAAAAATTCAGAATATATTATACTAAAATCCATCCACGTCAGAAATTCCGGGAAAAAAAAGGATTTGGCGAGATGTAAATTGGATCGACAAAGGCAAACTAAGCCAACACAGATTGAGAAAAAACACAACCTCGGATTGGAAATTATATGGTGTAATAACCCTAAGCTCTCTTAGAAAATTCGAAAATGTACGATAAAGTTATGGAATATTTAATAATATATCAGACAGTAATTATTTACAGACAGAACATTCCAGAAAATTCTTGGAGTATGTTCTGAGAATTTTGTTTCAAAGCAACTCAATGTTCTAAAATTTGTATAATGTTCCAGACGTATCTGAACCATTGAAAAGATTTGAGACCATTCAAAGTGGTCTTAAAAATGTAAACGGAAGATTATCGAATATCTCATTTTCCTGTTGTGATAGGAATACGTTCCTGCACAGAAGGATATGTATTATCCTTATTATATCATGTTTATGAAATATACAAAGGTATACTAAGTTTAGTCCCAAGTTTGTAATGCTTAAAAATACTGATGCTATGAACAAAATTTTGGTATAGGTGTTCATAAAATCACCTAAGTTATTGAACTCTTACAATACTGGAATAAATCTGGATATATAAGGGAAGCTAACGACGGAAGGTATGGTACATTATCGCTAAATTAAATGGCTCAATTTGACTATTTAAACACAAAATTTAGTAATAATCATTATAACAATAATTGTATTTATTTAAATAGACATAAACAGAATCTGCCATTGCATAAAATTAAGAGATTAGATTCATATAATTATTATTTTCAACATAAAACAATAATAACATTGTATTTATACATTTATTATATAAATTATACTAGAGTGATAACCATCCGCTTCGCTGGGTTTAAAAGTAAAGATTGATAAAGATTGCTTTCACTTATCCGCTTTCTATAACACTCGAAATAATGGTAAGGATTCTTTTACACAGGTAAAATATATGTATGGTTTTCTATTTTTTTAAATGTATAATAGTAGTTATTCATTGAGTATGTCAGAGAAGATAGCCGAGAAATATTTTATATTGATTATTTTTATAGAAATCTGTAATTTATGGTTATGTAAAATTAAATTAATTTTTAAATTTTTTATATAAATATATATTTATAAATTATATCTCATGTGTTATTCTGAAGTATGAAATATATTGCTGTACAGTTCCATTAAAAACCATTCGCTAGTTTTAGCGTGAAAGCTAACAAAACAAACAAACATGCTTACTTTCGCATTTATAATATAAAATTATAATAATGAAATAAAAATAATAATAATACTTATTATTATTATTATTAGTTTCTTATATTGTTTTCAATTTATAATATTAATTTGTTATTTTATTAATCAGCAGATGATAAATATATGTTTCATAACATGTTGACTGCACTCAACCAACCATAATATATTAGTTACAAATATTGGGAATGATTTCACAAAAATTTATTTTTTTAATTTTATATATTACCAGCAGATACCCGCATGTTTTGCTGGGTAATTTCTCCTTTTTAAAACAAAGGCTATCACGTTACAGGCCTCACTTATCCTCCCTTTTTCTCACAATTTTATGGATTTTAATTTTTTAACTTTTTTGAAAATGAAGTTTTGACCATGATGCTAGCAGACATTGTAATTTTATATAGGTCCAATAATTAAATTAACCTGATTTTTATACTTTTTGGATCAAAATTACCCCATCCACTGAGTATCATCAAATTCCAAAACAAAAAATTTGTTCCCGATTTTCTAGATTGTTTCAAAGGCTTTTCAAAGGAAAAATTTTTTTATCTCCAATTTCGATAAAACTCAGTATAAAGGTTATTTTGGCCCAAAAAGTACAAAAATCGGGTACATTTGATGATTGGTCGAATAGTTTTGGAGATACGGACTAAAATCGATCCAAATATTGCGATATCTCAGAACTCTGCATTGTAACTTATTATAAGTGAATATAATTTTATCGATAGCTTAAATATGGACATTAACTTGTTCATTTGAAAGCGTAGCACTTTCGACAAAAGTCGTACAGAGATAGAGAAGTTTGGAAGACTCATTTAAAAGAAACTACTCACGAAATTTCAACTATGTATTAATTTTTTAACAAAAAATATATATTTGTTCTTATATTTTCTAATTTTTTGTAGTGACGCCGCCAAATTAATTCAAGCATAGTCAGATTATAATTTTTTTTCATAAAAAAATGAAATATTTATCCGGAAAAAGCAATAATACAAAAAATAAAAATTAACACGTAACATTCAGGTATCATGTTGTCATGTTTAAAGAAAATTTAATTTTAACAATTGGGTAAAAACTCAAGGTCATGTATATACCAAACAATTTTCTGATAAATAGCTACAACAACAATAGATTAAAAAATATAATATAATTATAAATTATTATTAAATTTTAACAATTATTATTATGCAACTATTTTTTTAATCAACATCATTTCCATCCAAATGAGATCTTATTTATATTAGTTTCGTCTGCCCGTTGTTTGTAATTAAATCTTGCAAATTTTTGATCTATTTATGACCTGGTTTTCCCATCGCTTCTACCATATTTGATATACATACGTTTTTTAGTTTTAAATAAAAATTTAAACAAGAAATATTATTTTAGGGGCAAGATTTAATTGTGCTAAAAAGTAAAAAATAATTTTTCTCGCTCTGAGAAAATATTCATGATTTATCTTTGAGTATTCTCTAATAAATTCAAGGTAAGATTTTCTAGATTATAAAAACAAAACCAAACTTCAAAAATATACACAGGCTATTCAAAAAATTAATTTCCTAAATAAATTAGGTTTTTAAAATAGTAAAACTGTCAACACGTGGATTGAGGCTACCCACCCCTCTTTATAAATATTTATTGCAAAATCGCTAATGAATACAGAAATTATTACGAAATTTTGAAGAATAAAAATTGTTATATATTATTTTTTTCATGAAAAAGAGTTAAAGTAAACTAAATTGTTTATAATTATTGCACCATTTGCAAAAATAAATTACAAATGAGTACATAAAATAATTTTCTAAGTAAAAATATTTAACAAAACACGTTGTAAATGATTTCTAAACAAGTGAAAACAAACAATTGACTGAGTTAATTTTTTAAATACCATGTATACACAGTGTTGATGACGCAATCGTTTGTTTTTTGACGACACGTAAATAAAGAAAGATATTCACTTTTAGATAGCCACATATATTCATAACTGACCAATTAACCTATGTTGCTCATTTACGAACTCGACCTCACTTTTTACGTCCTCACATTTCAACTTGATATCTTTTTTCGTTTTTAATTTATCGTGATGACAGATGGACAGAAGACAGAGACAGCTAGACAACCGGAAATGGACTAATTAGATGATTTTATGAACACTTATGAACAAATTGGCCGACGCGTCTAGAATAATATAGATTATACTCTATTGTCACCAGCTCCTAGAATACTAGTTCAATTCCAATAGTTTATAATAATTATATTTTATAATTTTTATAAATCAACCAAAATAAATAAATATACTTTTTCTACGTAAAATTATTTTAAATATAAATAAATAAATTTGTTCCATATGAAATTTAATAAATTTTCTCACGTTTAAGTACAAGCAAAAGTAACGACATTTATTACAGACGGATAAAAAAAGAACTCGGGAGTAGCAGAGGTCCTCCCCCATGGTCATATTCCCCCCTCATTATATATTCAAATGAGAAAAAGGGGCAGGTGGCAACTCCAAAAGACATTTTCTTAACTTGAAGTATTAAGAGATCGTGTAGAAATGCGTCAAGCTTTAAAATCCACGAAAAAACATGATTGTTTTTCATAAAAACAAGTGAAAACAAACAATTGACTGAAATTCGAAGCCTTAAATACGTTGAAAAAAGTAAATCCCCTCCAAATTGCTGAAATGGCATCTCGCTTTCCAACAACCCGCCTAGTAAACAACACTTTATAGTGAATTTCAGATCGGTTGAACTAACAAGGAGGACGCTGGGCATACCCAAAAGTAGCGAAGGGAAAATATATGTCAAATATCCCCAAAAACCCATACATCACGTTTCAGGGATCCTGAAACGAATTTATAATACACTCCCACTCTTCCCCATTGATCTTTGGTAGAGTGCATAAGTTTATATTTTTAGGGAAAAATATGACTAAAAATATTATTTAACTTTTTTCTTTTTTTTAATAATTATTTTTATTACATAAAAACACCATTAGTCTGCGATGTTTTATTAAAAATTAAGTCATTTGAGACCAAAGTACTAAATTACTTAAACAACATTTAGATAATAAAAATTCCTTTATTAAATTATTATGAATTAGAAATTTTCCAAATATTTTTAGAAAAACACAATAATTTCACTAAAAATTATCAGTAATATTTTTTTAAAAATGAACTTGGTGTGACGCCACACAACATTTCTTTAGATACGATTAATAAAAGGATAAAATCGGATACAATTTATAAGAATACACTTTTTAGATTCGACACTCCAAAGTGCAAACTTTTCGAATTTTTCACATAATTTTTATAGTAAAACTTCAAAACATATTAACTTGAAATTTAATTTAAATCAAATGAATTTATACTAAGTAAAATAATTTTCACCACTTTAAGGACTGCTAAGATAAGATAAAAATTTTAAAACAAAAAATTTTACATTGTTTTTTATTAGTCCAAAGTTCAATGGCCTCAAATTTCAAACCCATTTCGTTTTTCACCTGCGAAAAAATCTTTGGATTTATTGACTTTTAAATGTAGATGTAGAGTTATTTGCAACTCAACAAAAAAAATATTTGCACCGTTTTTGAGAAACTTTGGAAAAAGCAAAAAATTAAACTCAGTCGTCTCAAGGTCCGTCTCTGCTTTGGTATAAAACAATAACTATAAATAATGTCCTTTAAGTAGCAAAAAATAAAATACATAATTTTTCAAACAAATAACATAAAAAATTATTGTTGTTTTCCTTTTTTTCCATTTCCTAACTCAAATAAATAATAAACAAGTGAAAACAAACAATCGACTGAGTTAATTGTTGAAATACCATGCATAAACAGTGTTGATTACTCATACATAAATGTCACACATACGTATAACTGATACAATTTCCCATTTAATACATAGAATTTACGCTTAATTTGAGCCCTCACAGGTAAACAGTGATGTTAACGAAAAAAAGTATCAAACAAAAGTTGTTTTGTTTTTTATAAGGAACATTTTTTACATTTAAACTTTTGTTCTTAAACGATTTACAAGATGGTTCTTACGGACCCAAGATCCAATCGACCTATGTTGCTCATTTACGACCTCACTTTTTACATCCTGAGTACGCTGTAAGAATTTCATCTTGATATCTCTTTTCGTTTTTGAGTTATCGTGTTGGCAGATAGACGGACAGACGGACCGGAAATGGATTAATGAGGTGATTCTATGAGCACCTTTACTAAATTTTTTTCCGTAGCATAAATATTTTTAGAATTGAATTGTTTGATAATGGCCGCACAGGTTGAAACTATTGTTAC
This sequence comes from Chrysoperla carnea, assembly GCF_905475395.1. Classification (NCBI taxonomy): domain Eukaryota; kingdom Metazoa; phylum Arthropoda; class Insecta; order Neuroptera; family Chrysopidae; genus Chrysoperla; species Chrysoperla carnea. The sequence continues at coordinate 37,657,295 of NC_058339.1, forward strand.
AGATACATAATTATTTGTTTTTATTTATTTAAAATAAATATAATTTAGTGGACTTAGCAAAGAAAAATTGGTTTTATTCATTGATAATGGAATTCCATAAATTAACGCTCGACAAAATTAATAATATTTTTAGACGTTACAAACTTGGGACTAAATTTAGTATACCTTGCATATTACATATATGCCTGGTATAAAAACTTGGGACTAAACTTAGTATACCTTGCATATTACATATATGCAATGGTATAAAAAGAAAAATTCTCTTCTAAATGGTTTCTAACAAGATAGTGATAAACTATACTTTCGAATAGGAAACCAAACGGTAGAGTGCCTGTATACTTATAGACCATTATGTTACCCATGGGAACTATTAATTCATTTCTTTATTTCTTATCATTTTTGTTTGACATACATTTACCAACAAAATATGAAGACAATATTGATTTTTCTAAGGTTTTTCGGCGATTTACGTCAATAAAAAGTTTTTGATATAGATTTAACTATTCGAATATAGAAAATTTAAGTGTATTTTTATTTTTAAGGTAGTACTATCGATAATAAACTTTGCATTCAGAATTTAATGAAACTTGGCATAGTTGTCCATTATTATATCATAATTAATCAGTTTTTTAGGGACCTTCAGAGAACTGAAAAAAAGATATTTTAAAGATATTTTAACATTGATCATTATGGGAAATCACAGATTTTATTTTATTTCACAAAACTGGACGTTCAGATTTTCAGTTCTCTGAAGGCCCCTAAAAATTTAACTGGTTTAATTATGATAGAACAATGGCCAACTATGCCAAGTTTCATAAAATTCTGAATGCAAAGTCTATTACCGATAGTACTACCTTAAGAATCTATAACTAGAATAAAATTAATTTTTACTAGAAACGTACACTTGACATTTTTTGACCTATAAAAATGTTAAATGCCCATTTGTTAATATCTATGTAACAGGGTTAGTGACAAAAATCTTCACTTGCTCGAATAAAAAAATGCCTCTTTGCTAAAAAATAATTTAAAATATAAAATATTTTAGCTCTTTTCATTTTGGAGAGATTTCATCAGCCAAAAAGTTTTTAAGTTCAAAAACAGAATTTTTATTGTTCATTGTTCATTTTAAAAGACCCTTTTTTTTTAATTTTCTTAGAATTTGTATACAACTTTAATAAAAACCAAAAACTTTTACAGTCTAAAAACGATATAGTGTTCTAGAAGAAATTAAATTTTCAAAAAATAAAATATTTAATTGAAATTCACTTTTAAAAATTAAAATTACTTTCCATCAATTTTTCCGATTAATCCCAAATAATTATAATTTAAAAATATTTCCAATTAAAAAAAACTTCCTTCATTATTATTATAAGATTTTTACGTAATAAAAGAAACAGAAACGTCAAATATTTATTCAATTGTTTTCTATAAAAATTAATAATTAATACAAAACAAAAGAATTCTAATAAAGTAAAATAAATAAAATAAAAATAAATAATTTAAAAAAAAATAAATGAAATATACAACTCACCTCACAGTACACATATTGTTCAAATAACTTCTTTTTTTTTAAATTTAAATTAATAAATATTCACAAAAAAATAATTGAAAATTAATTATTATTCAATAATAATAATAATAAATTCAGTTTAAACCGCAACACACACAAATAAATAAATAACTAAAATAAAAATTTAATGTAAACCGCTACACCGGCATAACAACCATGAAGTTAAATACAAAACTGAGTATAAAAATTTAAACTTTTTGACTATTTCTGTTTGGTAAAAACAATAACAAAAATTAAATAGTTCACACAAAAAAAATAATTGATTTTATTACGAAAAAAAAATATTTTAACCAACTGACCTGTTGGTGCGTGTCGCTGAAGCCATGTGACATAAACAATAAAATACACAGAGAAAAACAAATAGAAGCAGGTAGATAGATATATTATATTGTTATTATTGCTGTTGACAATCGCCGTTCGTCCGCGTCGATTATTTACTGCGCGGTTGTTGTTCAATCAAACGTGTATTGTTACCGATTCCGTGTATATTTATTGTTATGTTATGTATACGCTCTCGACATAAAAACCAATCCATATAATAATCAAATCAACATCATCCAATTAATCAAACAATATTTTTAGTTCTTCTCCATAATACACAAACATATTATACCACTACTGATGTAACTGAGTCTCGTTAACTACCGCAAAAATGTTCACATCCTCTTTAATAATGTTTATATCCGTTTATAATTTTATTTGTTAAAAATATGGGACGATAATGTATTGTTGACATGTTTCTAAAAGTAAAAAAAAAAGAAGAAATATTAGATTTACTTTTAAAGGAGTGCGAACACAAGAACTTCTAAATCATGTATTCCACTATTTTTGAAAAAGTACTTCAAAATGTTGATTTTGCTAATAAAAAGCCACCAAAAATTTATTTCGGAAAAATACACACGCTTGCCAAAAATTTAAATTAAATTTGAAACCTTTTTTAAACTGTCAAAAACGCGGGCATCCAATTTGATGACGTAATATGGGTATCACTATACGAAATAGCACAAATAAGTTTGACAGATATATTCATAGACATCTGATTATAATAAATATAAATACTTATTATCTATGGATATATTATACCCAGCGGTCTACACTGAACTAACTGATGGTCTATGGCTCATACCGATATGACATCACAACAGGGCTTTCCCACGTTTTACGTCACGTGATATACAGTTTAAAAATTACGATTTTTAATTTTAATATTTTTAAAGAAAAATGTGCTTTTACGACACGAAATCAGAATTTTTACATATATTACAGAAGTACATTTTTACATATATTTTAACTTTTTTCAAATTTCATAATTTATTCTTGATTAACGATAATACCCTATTGATTAGTACTGGCAATTATGTATTATTATTAACATTAAAATAATTTTCCCAGCAGCAATTATTATTCATGTTTTTACCACACGTAAAACTACGTATATCCCTACTAAACACAGTGATCGCAATGCTTTAAAATGATTTATTTTTGTAACATTATTGTGTTATCAAGATTAAATATTACATTTAGATAAGAAATTTTTTGTTACTCAAGAAATAATTGTTTTAAAATGGTTTAAATTTATTTGTATGAATATTTGTTTTTAACTAATACTTTGGGTATTTTTAAAATACTAATTAGCTTAACTTCTTAATTTTAATTTTATTGTTTTTACAAATGTTATTATTTGGAAAGTTTAATGAAAATAAACTACTGTTAAGTTAATAAACGATTTCACCTCGGAAATTTGATATTTTTGTCCAGATTATTTGAAATTATTTTTTTTTAAATATGGAAATTTGGGTTTTACATTTCTACGATAGTATTTTTCTACTCCAAACTTGAAATCGCAGGACGATTAATTGAACTTGTTACAGGCTTTATGTTATTTGTTACAGCTTTATTTTTGTAGCTAACCATATTCGAACAATTATACCCTTCTTTTCACGCAAATCGTCCTGCCATATTTATATTTTTCAACGCTTTAAAATAACTTTTATTTCGTGATTTTTCCCTTTTACGACCAAATCAGTTCTTGTTTGATAGACCCGTAAATGAAATAATGCAATTTTTGATAAAAAAACAAATCTTTATAATAGGATAAAGCTTTTAAGATTGCAAATATTTCGTTAGATAATCAATTATATTGATTACAAATTACAATATAATTATGTAATCGTATTATTGATTACGGAGTACACAATTCCATCTACATAATTTCTCTAATATTACGAAAGATTTTCAAACTATTTTATCATCAAGAAGGCAAAAATCCGTTTTCGGTTCTTTTTGAATTTATAGAAATTGAAACTCTGTCTTTCCCTTCTAATTTTGATCTGGTAGAGTATACTCATGTTTCTGTTACAAAACTTATTTCTCAATTAGTGTAATTGTTTTAAAATTTGATGACAAACCGATTAATTATCTATCAGTAAAATAAAACATATGACAAAGCGTACCGTTTAAGTAATTATTTAGTACGCACTTTTTAATCAGTAGGTATAAAATAAAAATATTAATTTAAAAAAAATTTAATAATAATAATTTTTTTTATTATTTTTTTCAAATTTTTATCTATTTGTTAAAATAATATTAATCATAATATTTAATTATGTAAAAATGTATATGCATAAAGTGCATTTTATCATAACGAAATTAATTTTTAATATAATTTTTAATATTTTTCCTAATTATGAAATAATAATAAATTAAAAAAAATATCACAATCAGTTTTTACGTGGATATTAGTTGGAAGGAATCCCACTCAAATCCCGGTTAAGTATAAACTTTAATTTTTTTTCTATGAATTTTTTAATTTGATTTATGCAAATCAATTAAATTAATTTCACTACGCAGTTAAAATTAAAAATACGCATTTAAAATTTATTTATTCATTGGTTTAGTCTAATTTTACCACCGATAATGACTGTTTAAATTGTATTAATATATATCAAGACATGTGGTAGAGTCAATAGCGAGTCCGACTCATATAACAAAGATCTTAGTTCGAAACCCAGCAAGGTGAAAGTTTTTATTTTTTCTCTACGTATCATATGATAATTTAGGCGTGTTTAATTGTAAGTATGTATTAATCTTTAAGCGTAAAACACGCCTAGTCTTAAGTAGAGGCGTGTTTTACGTAGGCGTAGGTTCTTAATATTCGGCCTAGCGTTGGAGATGATTAGAAATATCAATTAAATTAATAAAAAAAGTTACTTAGAATATGTTTTTATACCCATATACCAATTTTCATTACAAAATTCGTATTTTTAATTTTTTAATTTTTTTTGGTCTACTCTCAAAATCATATCAAGTTTATTGAAATATTTGAATAAATATCATAATTAAATTATCAATTTGTCTGGTTCGATTTGTTCATTCCATTGTAGTAATTTTGAGTAAAGACTAAAATAATGACAAAATTAAAAATAAAAATTTTGTTATGAAAATTGGTATATGGGTAAAAAAAATATTCTAAAAAACTTTTTCTAATAATTTTGTTCAATATCATCTCTAACCATCTCCGCGGCTCCTGACAAAATATTAAAAATCTGCCTTATTTGTCAATTTGTAATAGGTTGGGTTTAAAATATGAGGGTGTCTTCATCTTGCGGGCGACACACTGTACGTAAATTCATAGCATAACTTTATTGTTTATACAGAAAAAAAATGATTAAGATAAGGTAGTTAACAAAAATAAATATAGCAACTAATTTACTTTCGTTTAAGCAATTTTTTTAATATTTATTTAAATTTTATTATGGTATTCATAAATTAAAAATGCTGAACATTTTTTGTAATCTTTATAACTTTTATATTAAATATTTACGTTTTTAATTATATACTTCTATAATAATAAATGTTTATGGGAGTAGATATGAGTCTCTGAAAGTAGAAATATTCGAAAACAAATTTTTAAAACTAAACAATTGATCAATCCGTTCCCCGAAAAAATTGGGTTGGGACTCTCTCTGGTCGCCACCAACATCAATGATAAAAAAACATCAAAATTTGTAAGCTTCTCTGGTAATTCTCAATCACACTTCGAAAAATAACGATTTAACGATAAATGGCGTCGGAATTTTTACATAATTTAGGGCAAGACAGACACATTAAGATATTTCTAGCATGAATTAGACACATGCTCAGAATAATGTTAAATGTGAGATCCCGAAGTCGGAGAGATCGAGATAATCATCTGCAAAGTTCGCGATTTCCCCATTCAAAGCATGTAAAACTAACTGCCCTTCTAGGTATTTTTTGCGATATTCAAAAATTTCCTCGGCAGAAGTGAAAAAAAAGTAGGAGTTGAAAAGTTTTGTATTGACGTGAATGGGACTAAGTTTTAAGAAAAAAAATGTATTTTTCGAAGTATATTTTAATGAAAATTATATGTGTAGTTTAGAATAGTTTTTTGATGCAATTCTAACAAGTAATGGCAGTGCCGTCCAGATCAGAGTCCCGGCTCATTTTTCTAGGGCCGCCCTGAAAAACTTTCTCATGAATGCAATGTAGCCGACAACTTACAAAGATTTCCACACAAGTAATGTGAACATTTAGGAGCTTCGATCTAAGGAGGTAATAAAACCGACTTATTCTAGATTGCACGAATCGCGTATTTTAATTAGATGACATAATTACATTTAGTTCAAGTTTTTATCACTACTAGCGTTTTATTTTATGTATACTTTATTTCATGTAAAATATGCCACAAAAGTAAACCATTTATTATTCATTGTGGACCATTTATGTTTTCTGTTGCAAAATATAGGTATAATAAAATTTGAAGTCGTAAATCGAAAATATACAGTTCGCTTATGTATATTTAATAAATTTATTTAAAAAAATATGTCACTTATATTTGAAACAACGAAACTAAAAAGAACAGTTATGTTTTTTTCTTTTATTATTATTATTTTTTTAAATAAATAAATTAAATTAAATTCTACATTAAATAATAGAAAAATAATGCATTCAATCATTTGTGAATTTGTACTTTTTAAAACAAAATTGGTCATAGCAAATTTTTTTTATTTGTATATTTTACAGTTTTTTTTTATATATTTATTATATTTTTCGATCAAACAATAAATACTGTTCACATAAAACAATAATAAAATAATCGATTAATGATGAGTTCGTAGATTACAACAAGGGTTCGATATATTGGATATATAATGGATGTAGGCAGCGATCGATTTTCTAAATTAAAATGAACTTAAAAGATTTCGCATAAAATTGTCACAAACAGTATTTTTTACGCTGTTATTCATGCAACAAATGATAATAACTTATCAATTAGCCACCCGTTAATAACTATTCCAACTCGCAACACATCGGTTCTAATCACGATGTGTTAAGCTGTATTAAGCAATAGAATAGAAATCAGCTTCCAAGATGACGGGCAATTTTTTCCTATCTACCTGTATAACAATAATCAAAGTCGAATGTGTGACTGAAGTTTATTAGAAACGGAATCTTAAGAATTTTTTATCATCAACAGTTGAATGATTTTGTAATTTGTGTCGTTAAAAAATTCTTTGTATATGGGATTTTTTAACAATTGTTTCAATTAATTACCGCTTAATGCACATAGAATTTATAAATAAATTTTATTTCTCAGTTAAAATAATGGTTTTTGTCAAATTTATCAATCATATTACACGTTCAATGAACGACGTTTCATACTTCCGACAGATATAGGTATTTCATTTTCTTTATTATGTTCCTAATCCTATAAATTTACAAGACAAGGTATGCTGAATACAATCAGGTTTTGAAAATTTAAATAACTATTTTTAACTTAGTGTAAGACATTTTCTAGTGATTTTTAAAAATTTTTTCATATCTTGTACAAATAATAAATTCAGCCCAAAATGATGGAAATAATAATGAGAATGTACTTGCTAAAATGTATTAAAATTTCCATCTTTTATGTTCTCCAAAGCCATTAAATTAACTATGCACGAATTATTTTTATTAAAATGAGTGATATTTATTATGTCCCAGTAACAAGTGATCAAACTAGTAATAATCCTTGTTTTTATCCATGATCTTCCTTCAGTTCTTTCATTTTAATATAAGATTTTAGTGGAAAACAATTTTTTACCAAATTGGTCATAGCGCCCTAGACCTCTCCACTAGTAGGTCTGCGCTTGCATAAATACACATTTTTCTATGCTTTTGATTGATACAATTTACATGTATAGGTAAAATTTAAATTATTCTTAATACGTTAAGAAATATATGACGTTTGCTACAATGCTGGTATGATATAGAGACAGATACTATAGTATCCATGTTAGCATAAGTAATATTACAGTATTGAATGGGACTATCTATCAGAAGCATTATAAGTATCATCGACCAGTATGGGACTGACGCCCATACTGCATTGACTAGAATTCTAGAATACTAAATTTCTTACCCTGTATAAGGAAATTGAGTACAAAATTAAGAAAATAATGAGAATAATGCAATTGTAGGCCATAAAGTTGTATTTCCTGGCATATGTAAAATATATCGCATACACCAGGGCAACCCAAATTCTTATCGTGAGTTGTTTACCATTTTCTTGATCTCTACTTACCTATAAGAAGGGTCTTTCCCGCCACATTTTACTTTGGAAAGAGCGACAATTGTGGAGTGTTTTTATACTACAAAAATGTAAGCGACAAAAGTCCCTCTTCCCAGAGTTACATATGGTTGGGAAGACTGTATTTGCGACTCAAGGGAATCAAGAAAAATTATTTTCCCCTAATTGAAGAACAACAATAGGAAAAGGTCGAAGTTGTAAATTTAAAGCTAATGAAAACAAACTTTGTCAGATTGCTGCTAGATTTTCAAATTAATCGAAAAGTTTCTAAAATAACTAACTAAATCCAGCATTTTCAAAAAAACAACATGATTTTCTTTCAAAACAAACAAACAAATGAATTTTTTGGAAAATAGGTACACTAAACGAAAATTAATACTTACAAGAAACGTCACACAACTCGTCGACACTAAATTTTCATTATTATTATTTTTTATAACGGAAATTTCCTCAATGAAAATAACAAAACCGGTAAATAAAAATGCCGATAAATTTCACAGTGTATTAGAAAAGATATGTAAATGGAAACTGATGGAAAATACTACCCGGCTTTCTACTCACAATAATAATATCATGATGTTATCCCAACTCAATTCATGTGTAAACGTGGAATTGTTGCCGCGCGCGCCGGCATAAACATCTCTATCCCTGTTTTTGTTTTCATATACGTATCCTTATCGTTCGTTAAGAGCATGAGTGAGTGAAAATGCCATTACACTTGCCTGTGCTTGCGTTACGTTACGATGCCGGTAGCACATTTATTGCAGATCTTTTTTTGTCTAAAATGTGTGTACTGTACATAAATACAACATACATTCTGCAATATTGCGGATTTTTATACAGAATGTTTACTGAAAAATTTCATGGAGAGTGTTCTTAGCTATGTTTCAAGTGCAATTTTAGGGTTCCATAGCCTAACAATTATGATAATGTTCAAAATCGGTTCAGTTTGGCGAGAGCTATAACGAAAAAACCACATTCGGCGAGAGTTTTTTATATTTTGTAGATTTCACTTGCAATTTAAATTTTGAATTTCATTTAAAAATGATTTTATATTTTTTAGGCGTAAATTTCATTGAAACTGTGTTTTTTAAACTATGATTTTGTATATATTATAATCACAGTCATTTACGACCACGACAGATCAAACTTGCATCATAGATACAAACGGAATAGGCTGATTTTTTTATTGGCGATTTCCAAAAAGTTGTAGAGCTATAAGCTCTGGTCGGTCAAGCGTTGAGTAGCACAGGTGCCCTTGGGGCCTTATCAAACATTTAGGTATAAACCAGTGCATGCACTGAACTGATGGTGAATGGTTAATCAAACGTTAAACGATTTGTTAAGTCAGGGTATAAGAAGCGAAATCAAATGTATGTATTAAAAAATACATTAGCATTGGTTAAATCAAACATCAAACGATTTGTTTAGTCATACAGATAAAAGAGAACTTGCATTAATTTTTTTTGTCACAAATTCATAAAAGAATATTTTATCTAATTTTTTTAAATTAATAACTCCATTTTTTTTTAATTATTAATAAAAAGAGTTATATTTTTGAATAAATAAAACGGTAGTGACGTAATAAATTGTGCTGTGAGCCCGCGGTTTCTATGGAAATTTGTGTTATAATATTGTGAAAGCTTGTTGCTCTGTTTCTGAATACAGTTTCTAATACAGTGTCACTTTATGGAATAGGCAAAGATCTGTATTGCCAACTAGTCTCACTAAAAAACTTTAAAAAAGAACAAATCTAGATAATTTTATTCAAAAAATAAACAAAATTATTTAAAACTGTCAGCTTGGAGCTTAAAACAGGAGGTTACTACATATAGAAATAACTGATGAAATAAATTGTAAAGATATCCAAAAAACATGTTGAAGGCACGTAATTTTCGAATTTTAAGCCCTTTTCTCCATCACCAATATAATATCTATACTAGCTTATCACCTGCTTGAATGTTGACCATTTGTAATAAAGTTTTTCTAAAGTCATAAAGAGCTGTCTTAAACAGCTTCTAATGATATATGGAGTAGGGATCGAGGATGGGCCACCTCGTATCACAACGAACCCTATGGTCTAGCCTAAGTGCTTAACATCTCGGTACATAAACGTAGTATCAATTTGGGATCATCCACTTTCTCTCCGTAATGAAGAAGAATAATAAAGTTGTATGGTTGCATTTCAAAAGTCAGTTATTCGTAATACCAATAAAATATACAATTACAATAGAAGGTGCGTCGTGAAAATCAATAATATTCATTATTAAAACATCAATAATCCTATTAAAATTAAAATTAGGTCAGCATTAACAAATAAAAGAAATTGAATATCGAAAAAAAAAAATTTAATCACCCTGGTATACGGTCAACGACCTCTCTCTTTTTACGAATATTTGGTAAAATATAAATGCTGATAAAAAGAACGGAGTAATTTATATATGAAATCTCAAATATTATCATTTTCGAATTATTTTCCCATAAAACATACCCTATAAAATAAAGTCCTCGAATGTTCCCTTTACGCTAGAATTAAAATCAATACAATAAACAAAGAGAGAATATCTAGTATATAGTCTAGTACAGTAAATGTAAATGAGGCACCAGTTTTATTATCAAATCCGAAACAACGAAGGACGGATATTGTTACTTTGAAATAAATTTAGAGATGCATCCTTTTATGTACGATTTAAGGACGAAACCAAGCAGGTCTCATTTCAAATGAAGGAGATCAACTTTATGAAATGTAATACGAGACATTTATGTATAAACGTGGAATTAAAAACTTGACTCCTAGTTCAGTTCAAAAATACTTGTTTCCTTTTCCCAGCCCTATGTTGTCCACAGAATTCACTAGTTTGATTTCCTTTCAATCAGATCAAGTTTTTCACGTAATCCGCTTTCAACTGCATTTTTATTTATAAATTTTATATACTTCCTAGAGGCCATCAAAAATAAGCCGGCATTATGAAAAAGGTCCGGGGTAGATGTGGATTATCCAAAAAGCAAAGTAGACACTTGTCTTTCTGGCACGAAGTTCAGTGACGGATACACCTATATGGGCACGATGGGCATGTCCATCATCCTAATAGACTTGTGAATTCAAAAAATTAAAAAAAAAACAAAAAAAACAAACAAACAAAAAAAATTAATCTCTTCAAATTTCAAATAAAAAAGAGAAAGGAAATTTTTGAAATTGCCTACGGTCGCAAAATTTCTTTAATCCACCTGTGGTCTGCAGTCCACCATTTGGAGACCATAGTCTGCAACCTTAAGTCTGTAATTCAAAAAAGCATTATTTTATAACATCGCAAAGAATTATATTAGTAGGTATCTACTTACTTATCGTACAAAGTTGGACACCCTAATCATTTTTTATGATAGAATGTGTCGTATTAAGAATGAAAACTCTTAGAATCTGGGCTCTTTCTTGCTTTATTAGCTATACTATTTACATTCATCCATGTGAAAATATACATTCATTGAAAGATTTTCATTTAATGCAATAAATCCTCTTATCTTCTCTGACAACCCCCTAATGTTTTGAAACAGACAAATGAAAGAATTTCAACACACAGAAAGAGTTTTATTTATATTTGTGTATGCTTTTATCGATTATTACTATTGTAGTAAAATATACACATTTCATTTTCAATTACAACTTTTGTATGGGAGTTATGACGTGATGAATGAATGAAAACTGTTTTTGGCATGATGACAGACAAACATTATTGTAGTTTATGCTTTGTTTCTGCTTTTTATTGCAAAAAAATATTTAATTTTATTCAAGAAAGATACTTTATCAGCTTAGGCAATGTTTTGTCAGTTATATTATACCCATTGCCAATGCATTTCCTTATTACAAAATGTATTTATTAATCTAACAACATACTTTAAGATACTGGCAGGCTTTTTATGTATAAATATAAATAATAACCGTCGGATCAAATGTTTTTGGTAGGTTGACTTGCTCAGGAGACTCAGCTTTTTCAGTGAGCCTTGGGCAACCAGAAGGAGGTAACTTAGCAAATTTGTCTGATCTCCAAAGGAGGTGTAAGCGAGTAGCAAATGAATCTGATACAACGTTGTCAGACAAACAATTTTAACATCCAATTCATTAGTCTTTTTTTCAATAATGATTTTAAACCCCAAAAGAAGCGTTAAAATTAAATTTTTTACCTGATCGCGTGGTTAAAGGCTCATTTGACACTCGACAAAAACCTCTTCGGAGAGTAGGCAAACATTTTTTATGTAACCTATTTCAGCAGTCCAAGACCCAATATATCGAAAACACTGCATTTCCTAACCAAGTTAAGAGTAAACAGAAGTATTGTCTGACATAATTTTTACATAACAAAGCATGTCTGCTCTTTAACTCTAACTTAAAATCTACGTAAAATCTACAACTTTGCTAATGGTCAATTTACGACTTCTTAAGTTTTCGTTATTTACGGTTACAGTTTTCTACTTGCATAAATATTGGGGTAACGAAAATAATGAAAAATGAAGCTTTTTGAAGAGCCTTTTATAAATATTTTTCATAGAGATAATAAGAATACTATATTTTTTGAACTTTTCTAATGCATTTGTTCATATTTTTAACATAGATGAATTTTCTTAAAAATATAAAACTCATAAAAATCCCAAAATGTCTTCTGAAAAGTATTTTTAAATTATCTACACTATTGTAATAGTATTGTTGGAGCTACTGGCCTCTACCGATATTTTCTTACAGCTGCTTTACTTCTCTTTCTTTCATATGTATACAGGGGAGTAATAGAAAAAGAAAGTAAATAACCACGAATTTGAAATCCGTCTACACACGTGTTGTATGAAAATGTCAATACTATAACCTCAAAAGTGGAATATAAACATGCTGTGATAAAATTTAAAAAATTTGAAACTCTATCTTCCAAAATGAAAAATAAATCAGGAAGGCATAAAGAGACGAATACTTTTACGGTTTGTTTTCTTAATTTTCTATTAATTTATAAAATTCAAATAAATAAATGAAATTTTATTTTGTAGTTTCAACCATTCGCCGAACGTATATCGAATATCGATGTTGATATTTTTCATCGAATTGGTCATAAATATGAAGAAATTGATGATGAAGTTTCATGTTACTTTCGACAAACTTTAGTTAAATGGGGTGCTTTAAATTTAACAAATGGATTTAGTAAATTTCGTAAAGAAGTTTCGGATATCGTATCGTTAGCACAATTATTACATGATAAAGACCGGGTTGTCGAGTCTTTATTAACAAATATTAGCTATAAAGATCCTTTATACTTGCAACCTTTATTAGAGTAAGTGATCTTTACATGATAGTCGTGTGTTATTTTTTAATTCATTTTGTTTTGTAATTTTAGGCTGGTAGTTGCTCTAGCAAAAGATTTGCGAAAAGAATTCTATCCATACTACATCAGATTTTTGGATCAATTAATCGACGTGTTAAATACGAAAGATACAGATGTTCTCGAATGGACTTTTCAATGCTTGGCCTATATATTTAAATTTCTATGGCGATATTTGATTAAAGACATTCATAATGTTTTAAGCAGTCTTTTACCACTATTAGATAGCAATAAACCGGATTATGTGAATAATTTTGCAGCAGAAAGTTTTTCATTTGTGGCACGAAAAGTTCATGATCGAAAACTTTTTTTAATTTCGATATTAAAACTTTTAAAACATAAACCTGAGGTTAGTCTATAAAGATTTTCTATACTAATTCATTCAATTTCCTGTCTAAATCAAAACATTTTCATTGTGTCTCTACATATCGCTATAACAAACTGTATAAAAAAATTGATTAGTAAAAATTTCCAACGAAAGATGAAAAAATAGCATGATTAAAAATCATAGGTATAAATCAAAAAAATGTTGACCAGCGAATCACCCCATACCCTCCAATTGGTCTCACTTCATTTCTAGTTCTACAAAAATCGTAATTTGTACATGCCAAGAGAAAAAAAATTCGTAATATTTGAGTGAAAAAGTTTTATTTTTTTAAGTTTTATCTTTAAAAATTTTTATAGATATTTATTATTTTATATTTTGACATACAAGTCCAGCTGGTCCTTGGCCTAAATTCTCAACATTTGCTGGTGCTGTTTTGCTGGCTCTCAGTGGCGTAAAACCAAGTTCTTCTTTTGCTATTCCAAATTGTTGTAATTTCGCTTCATACGTACGCAATAAATCATCATGCATTTTACAAACTCGTGCTAATTCATATTGCAAATCTTGTATTAGATTATTTTTGTCCTTTAACATTTGTTCAACACGATTGTTCACTTCTGTCGGAGGTAAATTACAAGTTTTCGTAATATCTACAAGCATTGCATCGCGTACTTCTAAACTATCCACTAAATGCTCTAAACGTTTTTGCAGCAGTGCATTTTTCAGCCCAGTTTTCTGTTGTAAATCCAAAATGGCTGTAATAAATTTATTTTTTAATGTATCACGTTCTTCTTTCAGCTGTTGAAAACGTAGATCCAATGTTTCGTACTCCCATTTCAAGTCTTCATGCTGTTTTTGTATTTGAGCTAACAAAATTTTTGTATTTTTCAACGATTGTTTATCTTTCTCATAATTTTGCATTTTATGTCTTAAGTCACGCGCTTCATGTTCAGCTTGACGTAATGGCCCCACTAATTTTTTATTTTCAGCATTTGTATCAGCTAATTGTTTATTAATTCGAGATAATTGATCAACCTGAACGTCGATTTGCTCCTTTAAACTAGCTATTAATGCGAGATTATTTAAGGTTATGTCATTGTAGTAATTTTTTAGTTCGCTAAAATCACGTTCGTGATTCTCCATTAGCTCAGTTATTTGTCGACTTTTACGTTCTTCCACTTCAGCCATTTCCATACGATGCTTCAATCCCAAGTCATATCGAAGCTCACCAAATTTCTTATCATATTTTAGCTCTAATTCTTTAGCATAAAGCTCAAATTCACCTCGTACGCTGCTAAGTTCTTTGGCATGGTTCAACTTTTGAATATTTAAGTTTTCTTCAAATGTTAATTGTTGCTCAATTAACTTATTTTTGAGATCAGTTTTATCCTGTTGAAGTTGATTTTCCTGAGCATAATGATCATCTTGAGCTAATTTCAAATTAACCATTTCAGCTGCACGGAGTTCAGCAATATTATTTTGCTGTTCGTAGCTTAAATGCTTAATTTGTTGCTTAAATAATTTTATTTCATCAGCATTTCGTTCACGACCCTCTTCCATCTCCCGGTCCATATTACGTAATTGAGCACGAGCTTCATCGAGCTGATCTTTTGTTAATTCCCAATATGTTCGTAACTTGTCACGTTCTAATTGAAAGTAGTTACGTTCTTCACGTTCTCGATCGGTTTCTTCTTTCAAGCGTAGTGCAAATGCTTCTAATTGTTCCCGGGTCATATCGGCGGTTTTTACACCGTCGATAATCACCTCTTCTTTCTTTTTATCTTTCTTTTTCACCATTTCGAATGTTTTTTAATATCTACAGAAAAAAAATCCGTAATTATTTTTGTTTGTCAAAAGAACCCTCGTTCGTCTATATGAGAGGAATTACTCCCTCTTCCTGCATTTTTGTATGGTGAAAGTATAGCCCATACATGCCCACGGTAATTTTTAAACTGTTCTGTGGGACTGATCAATTCCTAACTTATATTTAATCCAGAATAACGAATTCAGCGGGAGGTCCCGTGGTTCTAAATACCACGGATGAACGTATAGAGCTCAAGGTGTTGAATTAGTTTTAAAATTTAAAATCGAACTAATATGTGAAAACAAATCGTTAATTGCATGGTCTATTTTATAAATAATTTTATAGTATTCATAAATAATAAATGACTTACCTTTTTTAAAATATACAAATAAATATTTTAATTACAAAAATAAAGAATATTTAAAATAAAAATATTGCCATAAAGGCTTCTTTTGGCTATCGATTAACTTATTTATATAAACAAAATGCTTTGACAACGTTTGACACATCCCATGTATTTCTTTATACCACGTGGTGACTAGGTGTAAACCGTTTCTAAGGAACGGCTATTATGGATAAATAATATTGTTTGGTAATTATTATATATAAAATTATATATAAAATCTCGAAAACTAAATAAAGTATTAAAGTATTATTGAGTTTATCATGACCCCAAATTAATAATATAATAAAACGATATAGAAGTTTTTGCGTTAGCGGCGCTGAATGCGATTCTGCACGCAACGAATAAAACTATTTTTATTTGAATATAAACAATTTTTGTTGGTAATATTTTTATAATAACTTTACATTAGTAATATTTTGTGTAAATTCCTAATTACAGGCTATTCCCGGATGCGGTAGACTATTATTTGAAGTTATCAATGGCGTACAAGGACAATTCCATAATTGTGCTCAAGAAATCTTACCATTTTATTTCCAATCTTTTTCTGATGAAAAATGTCCCCAAAAAACTCTATTTAAATTATTGGAACAAGTTATTGCTAATATTACCCAATACATTAATCCGAAAAAAATTTCACTTTATTGGACATCGATTATAAATGTATTAAAACAATTCCATGACCAATGGTCGAAGGGGGATAAATCAGAACGAAATATGACTAATATCGAATTAGTATTAACATTAGTTGGACAAAGTATTGAATACAAAGAAGGCAAAATGTTGACGAATTCCGAATTGCTAGTTGATAGATTGATAAACCTATTAAAAGATAACATTTCGGACGGAATATCAATGAAAATATCTCAAATTGGAGCAATTATTTTACTTTACACACAAATAAGTCTTTCTCAAGAATATACAAGTCGATTAACTATCCGCATCTTATCAATTCCTTCGAAACCCACGGTGATGGAATTTATTAAAAATGTTATTGCTTGTTCTTCATTTGAAGCGTTAGTTTTACCAACTTTTCTCGAATATTGTGTAGTAGACAAATTGAATAAACAAGTTTTGCATATTTTAACTCGTATAATTCTCCAAAAATCTCCAATCCGATTAAATGGATTCACCGAATGGAAACCTTATATGATTGATTTTCCTGTATCTAAACAAATTGCATTTGAATATGAAACATCTCAAATTTTAATTGATTTGCTCGATATAAACTTATTACCAGAGCAATTAGATGACGTTGTATGTGCTTTGATTTGTGTTCCACATGTAAAAAATGTGGATAAATCCAAATGTGCGGAAAAAGTATTTACTATGGTCAAACAATTGTGTGGCAAAATAAATGGAAATAATTTAAATCGAAATGAACTCATAGAATTATTTTTTACTCTTTTGATTTGTATTGACACTTTACGAAATATTACTGATTCAATGGATAACTGTTTGGATATAATTTTAAAAACAGTTTCACCGTATGTAACAGATTATAAGTTTTTAAGTACTTTGCGAATTTTGGATATTGTTTTATCAGCATGCAGTGACAAAATTATTACATATGAATTATTGAATAAATTAAGCGAAACTTTGATGCCAAATGTTTCGTCGCAGTTTCATGAGGTGAGTGTAATTCTATTTACTTAGAAACTTTTGTGTATCGTTTTAAATCATAGAGAATATATTGCTGTGTTAAAATCATTTTTTTAGCTCTATCAGTTTTAGCCTGCAGCAAATTTAGTTTAGTGTACAAAAATGTTGAAACTTATTTATCAAATTCAATAATTTTATTTTAAACTGGCCATTTTTATTGGATTCTCTAACATACTTCTCAATACCAAATAAAATATCCACTAGTTTATTTTGTCGAATAATTTTACTTTTTGTGTATTCATAGGTTCGTTTATTAACAACACATATTTTTTCATTATTTGAAAATTTGGAAGAATTAAATTGTATCAAAACTGAAAGTAATGATGTATGGAAAATATTCAGTATCTGTTTCGATGTTGAATCACTTGAACCCAATGTTTCAACTTATCGTGAACAATTAAAAAATTTGAGCCATCTAAATATTGACAAACCACAAGCCACATTGTACAAAGATACAGATTTTAAAACATACCCGCTACGATATTTATTAGGTGTTTTATATATGAATTTTAAATTATTATGGAAACCAACCATTGAAATTATTAGTTCACAAGCTAATGGTATGGCTGTATTCGATGATTTCTGGCTAGTCTTTTTAAGTCAATTACATGTTGCTTTGAAAAATATTGAAAATGTTCCTGATACTGCAATCACAGCGAATTCGAATATAACATGTGATTTTTTATCGGATTTGTATACGAAGATTTATGGAATCAATGATAAACCAGATTATCATCATTATCGTTTGTTGTTATGGAATTGTATGGAAGAATTTCCAGATTTAGCCCACACCAAAAATCGAGATGTTACAACAATATTTATTAATTTTGTGAAGTAAGTTGATTTTTTTGGAAAATCCGTTTATATACGGAGTAATTAAAAAATGAACTATGTTAGTGCTGATATTTTATGTCTCTTGCTTTCAATTGCAGTAATGAATATTTATTATCAAATTCGGAGCTAGCCAAATCATGGAATATCCAAAAACATGAAATTAATACAAATTCAGAATCAGTACTCAATGAAAATGAAAATGAAGAAAATGTTGAAGAAGATGAATTGGATACGATAATTAAATTTCCAAGAAAAGCAACAAAATCGTAAGTTTAATTTTTGAAGCATTTCCTCTCAACCTTTAATATCTTCAGTAAGTTTATCTTATCAAAAAAACGCACACCCATCAACACATGGCGGATAACTTTTAAAGCTTTAAATGATTACTGAACTGTTATAAACAAATTTAATAAAAAACCTAGCATCTTGTTATCTTCAATAGTTTTGAATGATGCGTAGGCATATACAAGGCATTTTATGATTTTATTTGTGAGATAATCCTGTACTCTGAATCTTTTCAAACTTTTCTGCCGATGGTATTCAATGATATTTTATTCATTTGGAGTATGTTCTTAGGATTCTTAAACTACAATATTTGTTTTTTCTCTTACAGTACATTGCTAGCACAATTGGAAGTATTTTCAAAAATGCATAATCCCAAGAATATGCATCGTGAACCCGAATTATATCAGATTTACTTAGAATTATTAATGAATCGTAATTCCGACATACAAAAAGCGGCTTTAGATTGTATTATGACTTACAAACATAAATATTTGACCCCGTACAAAGAACATTTATACAATTTAATAAATGATAAACAACTTAAAAATGAGTTAGCACTGTTTCGTATCGATACTGATAGTGAGGTTTTAATAAAAGATCATCGTAAAGATTTTATACCCATTGTTTTACGTATCGTCTATAGTAAAATGATTACAAAAACTGGTCTTCGAACAGGAGGCAAGGGTGGTGGACAATTAAAACGTTCACTTATACTACGATTTTTATCTGGATGTCTTGAAGATGAATTGATGTTATTTGTGCAAATGGCATTTAAATTTTATTCACCATTCCTGCGGGACAATTGTGATCAAATTATTGCTGATATTGATACAAATCTTGACTTGCAACATACTATTGCCCCGAAAAAATTATTAAGTACGGTCAATCTTCTTGGAATTATCCTCGAAAAATTTGGGGCTGTTGGAAGCAAACAACTTCTTCCATATTTATTAAGAATTTTACTTTGCGTTGGAGGGCTGCTAAAAAGTATGTTTTCACGTCAGGATGAAATTCATGCGGGGTACTTAAATTCGTTACGTCAACTTCGCTCTTCTTCAATACAAATTATTGCACGATTTTTTGAACATTTTGAAATGTACCCATGGACTAAATCAGAAATGGATGCTGTTTTTGATGTATTTGTATGGCCATGGTTGGATAAATTACAAATTGAGGGAATCCATAGTCCTACTGCATTGATGAAATTATTTATGTGTTGGAGTCAAAATCCACGATATTTTATTCTCTTAGCGAAATATTTACCTAGCCAACCAGATCAATATGCTATTCCTTATATTTTAAACCTATTTTTGAATCCAAAAACACATTTGTCGGTGATTAATGCGATTGTAGAAATTCTGGAACATTTGTTAACACTACAACCAAGTGAAGAGGAAATGGCTGCTCCACAAATTCCTGTAGATTGCTATGTAAAAGCGAATAAGGAAATTTTAGACCGATTGCATTTGAAAGAGCGATTAAATTTTGGAAGCATAATTATCTTGACGCATGTGCCAGTAATTTTACAGTATTTGCAAAATAAAATCGAAAAACAAAAAAATTTTAGTAGAAAGGAGCTTGTGATTTTATCTCGAGTTTCTGAGTTGGTTTGGGAAGTTGAAACCAGTGATAATTTATTAAAAATTCTACTTCCAATTTTGGTGAAAAAAGCTAGCAATGCTTCAGAGGATACAGTCATACAAATGGTTACAACTCTTTGTAATTTAATCCAAAATGTTCCAAATCCAATTCGACATTTAAAAGCTGTTGCTCCATTATTTGGCCAAATTTCTACAGTTCCACCTCGAAAACTCTTATGCGAGTTTCTTCGGGATCTGACACAAAATTCTACAGACGAATCAATAGCTACAGCCAAAGTTGTCGTAGAGTTAAATGCATGGGATGCTAAATGGATTGATCAACCAGATTTCACGAGGCGACTAAATGCTTTTCGTACTGTTTCTAGTTTGATTGAAGAAGGTGTTCTCGAATATGAATTTGGGGTTATAATTATCCATAATTGTTTTTATCTTATCAAGTACGAAAATGATATATCGCTTCGAGATAACGCTTCTGACTGCCTAAAAAAATTATGTCTGTATTTAGCGATAAAGTATAAAAGTTCTCAACAGACAGAATTCGTTATAAACGATACAATTTTAAGTCTAATTCGTAATGGTATTCGTGATAAAAATGATAAAGTTCGAAGCGAATCAATTTTATTGCTTGGTTATATTGCTCGAGAATGTCCACCTGATACGTATAACGTTCTGTCAGACTTGTCACTTTTAACAAATAAAGCCGATTTAGAAGTAGACTTTTTTGAAAATTTGCAACACTTGCAATTACATCGACATGTAAGAGCGTTATTAAAGTTTTCTCAAATTTCGAAAAATTTGACAAAGCCGTTTAGTTCAAGGACTTTAACGCAGTTTGTTTTACCACTTATAACACAGTATTTATGTTCGGATAAATATTTACAAAAAAATACGATTGTGGACGCTGCAATTGAAGCTGTAGGATCTGTGTGCCGAATGCTTCCATGGCATCAATATGAGACTATTTTACGATATTATTTAGGAAAATTAAGGAATAAAATTGAATATCAAAAACAGTTGGTCCGAATTATTGTAGCGATTTTAGATGCATTTCATTTTGACTTATCTCGCGCAAAAGACATCCCTAAAATAGAGAAAGTAGAAATACCAAAATATACGGAAGAAGATGAAAAAGAAGAAAGTGAGACGGAAGAAAAAAAGGAAACCGCTGAAGAGGAAGAGAAAGAAGAACAACTCGAAGAATTATTGGAGACTGAAGCACCTGAATTCAATGATATTGTTGAAGAAGTACACGAAAAAGAATTAACTGTGTTCGAAAAACAAACAATTTTAGCACCTTCTGCCGCTCGGCGATTAATTTATAGTATTACAACAGGATTGCTACCACAATTAAATCGAGCAATTTCACAAATGAAACAAAGTGATCATTCACATAAACTAAATAAAAAACGCACGGGGGCTGAAAAAGAAGAGGACGATATACTACGTGTACCAATTGCTTTAGCGGTTGTTAAATTATTACAAAAATTACCAGAAAATTTACTGGAACGCAATTTACCAGGGTAAGTTTTATTTTTCATTTAAAGCCATTATTTAAAATCTCTTCTATAAAAATCTTTCTAAATTTATCTTCTAGAATAAATTGAAATATTATGCTGCTATGGCTTGATGCCAAATATAAATTTTCCTTTCTCTGCATTATTTTTGCCTAAACAACTATTGAAAGTAATCACTAGTTTTCATTTTACAGGATTTTCATGAAAATTTGTACATTCTTAAAATCACACTTAGAAAGTGTACGACGTGTTACTCGAGAAATGTTAGAAAAAATAATGACCTCTTTGGGTCCGCAATATTTGAATACGTTATTAGATGCCATTACACCATTAATGACTCGCGGATTTCAGGTCTACGTCTTAGTATATACTGTACATGGTGTATTAAACAGTTTAAAACCTTTTTATAAACCTGGTGATTTGGATAAATGTTTAAAAACTGTTCTCGATCTATGTATTGGAGATATATTTGGAGTTGTTGCCGAAGAAAAAGAAGTTCATAATATCGTAAATAAAACATCTGAAGCGAAATCCACTAAAAGTTATGACACTTTCCAAATTTTAGCACAATTTATTACGAAAACACATTTAACTGAATTAATTTTGCCATTGAAGGATATACTAAGCACATCTTTCACTTATAAGAAAGTTCGTAAAGCAGAAGAGTGCTTACGGCGTATTGTCCTAGGGGTAATTGATAATAAATTTATTACCGCCGAAGAATTACTTCAATTTTCATTTGATGTGACATCACAAAGTATTCCAGAATTAAAATGTGTTGAAAAACCAATTTTGACTAAAAAGGAAAAAGAATTACAAGCACGTCAAAAACCAGATTGTTTGATCATTCCAGCTGCGCCCAAGTCACGATTTGGTGAAGTTCGAAATGCAGTTAAGCAGTCGGTGAATAGTAATGCACATGTGTTAATCGAATTTGGATTACAGTTATGTAATTTTCTATTAAAGCGAGAGCGATTAAGAGAATTGGACTATCGCAAACGAATGGATCCGTTTGTCCATTTAATGTTGAATTCATTAAAATCGAAACATGTAAAGGTAAAGCACACCCAACCGCTTACTCTACAGTTAACTTTTTCTGGTTAATACTATATGATTTCTTTAACTTTAGCTCAGCACTTTGACCTTAAACTGTTTATGTTGGGTTTTTAAAATGGATTTACCAGCCTTGAAAGATAGCGTGAAAGAATTTGCCAAAGAAATATTTGGTTTATTACATAAGTATGCCGTGGCTGGATTAAGCAAAGGAGATAATTTTGATTTAGTTTTGATTGCTTTTAAGGTAAGAAATATTTGAGAGAAGAATTCCATACGAAAAAATACGTATTTCAATTTTTTTTTTAGGCAATGGGAGTCTTAGTGAGGGATGTAAAATATTTCATACTAGATGTGGATCAATTGAAAACGTTGCTCTTATACACAGAGCAAGATTTACATAATCACGATCGCCAAGCAACTGCATTTAGTTTATTGAAAGCAATTATTAGTCGAAAATTTATTGCACCTGAAATACATGATGTAATGCAAAAAGTTGCTAAAATTAGTATAATTTCTGAGATGGAATATGTTCGACAACAGGCACGAAATGTATTTCATCAATTTTTAATGGACTATCCATTAGGGAAAAAGTTAGAAAAGTATATTACGTTTTATTTATCACAATTAAATTATGAATTAGATTTTGGACGCCAATCTGCGTTAAATATGATTTTATCGTTAATACAATCTTTTCCTTTGGTAAGTATCGCAACGCTCTGGATTGTATTAAAATTATAAATGTGAAAAACATGAAAATTTAATGATTATTTTTTTATCGCAGGAAGTATTAAATGAACAAAGTCCAGTGTTCTTTGTAACATTAGGCGCACGATTAATAAATGATACTTCACCGGAAATCAAGAAATCAGCCGCGCATTGCATTAAAACAATGTTGGGACGTTTAGAACGAAAGGAACGTGATAGTTTAATGGATGTAATTGTGACATGGTTCCAAGACGAAGAACAGGTAAATATATTTTTAGAAAAATAAGAAACTCATCTAGGTGGTTAAGGTTTGGTTAATCAAACTATTGTTTATTTTAGTTATTTTAAAATTTTGTTCCCATTTGTAGATTAGCCATCGACAATTAGCAGCTCAATTATGTGGATTAATGGTAACAGCCGAGAAAGATGATTTTGATTCTCGACTCGATAATTTAATACCGATACTACTGTTACAATTTACGCCGGGCTTACGTTTAAATGAACCCGGGCGATTTGTACGTGTACGATATGAAAATGAAACAGATTTTGCTGATGAAGATGTCCAACGTATGCGTGATCATCACTTATTTCAAGTGTTACAACTCTTATTGAAATTATGTGTAGCTTGTCCAACATTTTTAACACGTACCGAACAAATAGAAGATTTTGCAAAATATGCTCAAAGTTTTCTCGGCTACGATCACCAGTGGGTCCGCTTAGCTGCTGCACAATTTATTGGTTTTGTAATGACTAAATTGAATACTGAATATATTGCAAAACTGTATTTAAAAAACAAATCCGAACCAGGTTATTTGAGTAGTATGCCACGAGAAGATATAAAATCTTTAACTTTAGATTTGTGTGCTCAATTACAAGTGGATAACGTAAATGAACAAATTGTAGAGCAAGCGGTGAAAAATTTAATATTTATAGCACGCATTTTAAAAGAATTACCATTGACAAAAGATAGTTTGAAAGATGAAGATGACGAAGATGAAAATGAAAATGTTAGGGGAAATCAACGGATTAATTTGATGTGGTTGGTACGGCGATTGAGAAAAGTTGTTTTTGCAGAAATATCTCAAACACCTACTGTAAATGTTTTGGTAAGTTTATCTTTTAAACGAAATATCTTTCAATGATATATCTGCCAACAAAAACTATTTGTTTTTCTTTTTAGCGTCAAGCAGTTTTTCGTTGGATTGGTGGTTTAACAAGAATGTTAACTGCTGAACAAATAACCCCTATTTTATATCATTTATTAGCACCATTAGTTCGTGAGTTGGCCACCGAAGAAGCTTCCGCCGACATCAAACTATTAGCAAAAGAAGTATCTAACGAATTGAAACGAATAGTTGGTAGTAGTATCTATACAGAAACAGTATCAAAAGTACAAATGAAATTAAATGTAAAACGTGCGGAACGTAAGCGAGAACGTATACAAATGGCAATCACGGATCCAGAAAGAGTTGCGAAAAAGAAAATTAAATTCCAAGCAAAGAAACGAGAGTTGAAAAAACGAAAAGTGGCTGAAATGAGAGGAAAACAGTATATAAAAACGAAAAAACGGAGAGTCGTTGATTTGGAAGAAGCTTAAAATTGTAGATATTATAATATTTGTAAATATAAGTAAATAAATTTTCTATTATTTTGGACATTAAAGTTTTTTCCTAATTATCTTAATTAAGTAATTTTATGGTGTCCTCGGGCAAAAGATGTCTAAATTGAGTCACATTTTTATGAATTGCAAACAAACGACGACGTACCGCAATGCCTGAATCTGTTTAGG
This sequence comes from Chrysoperla carnea, assembly GCF_905475395.1. Lineage (NCBI taxonomy): Eukaryota > Metazoa > Arthropoda > Insecta > Neuroptera > Chrysopidae > Chrysoperla > Chrysoperla carnea. Next base: position 37,682,789 of record NC_058339.1, read on the forward strand.
TGTTTATCTCCGTACAATATTGTAAAAATGTATTGGGCTAAATGCATTTAGTCTAATAATGTGTTATTTTTGACTCATAACGCAACCATTTCTTATAATACCTAAATATTGTGTACCAAGTGCTGTGTTAATATAATTTTTTGACACTATGCCCATAGCAAGACAACGGCCATTATTTCTAGCATTTTTTTTTCTCAAAACTAACGTTTTGTTTGGTTGTTTTTTATATTGTTTGTGCAAATGCGAATGGACAAAATACGACATTCGTTCCATCTCTAGTCTGTACAATTCTAAATTTCGAATGTATAAAATTTTTTTCTATCTATTTAATTTTATGAATGGTATATTATTTAATGTGTCGCATGACTTTAAAGAATAGAAAAATGTCATAATTTAGATTGTCAGGTCAATTTATGACATATGGTAGATATAAACTCAACCCTTTGCGTTTTGGGAAATCAGCCTGGAGCATAGTTTCGCGTGATGGTAGATAAATGTTATATTTTAAGATAATTTTTTTAATAATATGTTATATGTATTTTTAATGAAGTCATTGTTTTTATTTTAACGACAATATAAAAGTGGAAACTTATATAATCGAAATTTGTTATTTGTCTCGTTTAAATATATCATTTAAAAAATGGAAAGAATTTCCTGGACCTGTATTTAATTAAATAAAAATTCCCAAAAAGTAAGTTAATGCTATTTATTTTACAAAAATTTACAAAGAATTTTAACTATTCGTTGGAATTGTAGCTAATCGTAGTTAAAACGTCGACCACCATCAAAACGAAAACCATAAGCTGCTGAATTTTTGGCATCGACTAAAGCAGGATTTAAATGTTTGTAGTAACTTCCATGACCATGTGGTGCTCTTGATGATCCAGCCGGTGGACCACGTGGATAAAATGCTTCAAATGTTCCAGCTGGTGGTATAACTGATTCCACTTTTGGATCATCTGGATCATAAGCCAAACCAACACAAATAGCCAGTAATAAAATAAATATTGTTTGAGTAACCATTTTCTTAATACATAATTTTTACCTTAAAAAAATAATATAAAGTTCGGTGAAATAAACCAAAAAATTACTAAAAAGGAAAAGCAGGATCAAATCAACTAGAACGCTAAAGGAGCATAAATTGTAGGGTTTAAAAATATTCCTTTGCTATGGCCTGATGCTTTTAGTAAGATATTTGTGAGTTCGTATCATTAAAGTATTGAAAAACAAACACGGATTCAGAAAATGGTTCGGAGTAAATAATAATTTATACTTGTCATGTTCTTATTTTCCAGATTGTCCCATTGTCTACTAACCACTGTCTTGTGGGGTAAAAAATCATTTTGAGAAAATCACAAAAACAAATTTGTTTTAGCGATTTGATGCAACTTGGTAAATAGGATAATTTTTATCCAAAATATATAAAAAATTGGATTTGTTTAACGATGGAGTTACTTAGTAATTTTTGGGGTTTTAAAGGCACGAAAATCTTATTGATTTTGCTATTGGACAAGTTTCTCCGAATATTACCCCTCGTACACTAAATATAGTAATCTCTTTTTGGAGGGGATAATTTTGCTCCCTCTCTAGCTCCGTGCTTGGAAACTTATATAGAATGCCAAACGCCGATTTAAAAAATGAAACAAACGATAACCGAATATTGAAAATATATTAATTTTTTTATATTATTATTTTGAATGTACTGCTGAAATTTGCTGTGATAATTCCGTCTCATCCGGTATAAAGATCTAGCTGACAATATTAAAAAGGAAATTTGTTCAATATACAACAATACCGAAGATTGAGTATATTAGCAAATAAATTGGTAGTATTTTTTAAAAATCGACTGTTAAATATATCTTCTCATTCTGAAATTGTTCCCAATCAATTTGTAATTGTGAAGTTGAGAAGGTATATATGATAATCCTCTAAACATTAAATGTGCAAAACATTGAGTTACAAAGGAAAACTGAATTCATAAATTGCATATATTCATTGCGCAGCTGCTCATATTAAAATTACACCGATTGAAAGTCAATAACATTTTAACATATTATTAATTACAAAAATGAAAATAAACTTACCACTTATATATAAAAAAAAAAAGAAGTTATATCACTCACATCCAACAATACAGAAAACTGGTTGAATATATGTGATAATAATTTGTCAAAAACTTTTTAACGTATATCAAAATTATAGCATACAAATCTGCAAACTTTCACTTATACAATACACGTAGAAACAACAGTAGTGGCTGGAAAGTGTATTCCATTAAAAATGATAGAATTGAGTAATTTGTGTATGCTTTGCTGTATATGTCCATGTAATTAGTATTAGAAAAATAATCCTGCAGCGCATGCAAATTATTGAACATTTTTTAGTGCTCAGTTCGAGCTACTTCAGGGTTTTCATTAAAGAATGACAAAAAAAATTTATTAGATATATTATTCTGTGACAATTTGTTTGGTATTTATTTTTATATGGTAATCGCAGCTTCGCTGGATAGCGCTATTTAATTAATATTGGGAAAATCTTCATTTAGCGCATGCAAATTATTGAACTTTTTTAAATAAATCAAAATGAGAGTTTAAAGGATTTGAAAGGATTTTTTCGGGATGATTGGAAATAGTATGTCGAAATGGTTTGTATGAAGGTTCTCATTGTGGAGAGCTTCCGCTGAATATCGTAGAGGGACTTTCGTAATTGTCCGAAGACAACGATGACAACCTTATTGATTGCAACGGTTCGATTCCCGTCGTCACAACAAAAATTAATTTAAAAAGTTGTTGTGGGCTAATATGTGTAATGTATGGTATGTGTGAAGGAGGTGCACTTAGTTTCTCAAAATAAATGAAGAATTGAAATAATTAGCGAAAAAGAAAATAAAATACAGTGTAATACAATGGGCCTCAGCCCTCCGAGTGAGTCTTAGCACTTCCAAATTAGTAATTCAGGCTAGCCCAAGCTATAGACAATATAAATCGACTATTCTGGAGTTTAATAAGCGATATAGTCGTCGAAATGTGACGTTATTGTTTGAATTTTAAGTTCTGACATTCTCAATGAAAAACATTTTATATTTTGTGTATAGTATTATTGAATAATATAAAATTGTACAATTCGTTTCATTGTCAACATAAATTAACAGTATTTTTAAGTTGAGGTGTGGTTGTCAGTCTTTTTTAGTTACAGCAACAACATAAAAGTATATAATGTATTTTTTATATCTTAATTTAATTATATAAATGGCATTGACTTTATACACCTATGAGATAACTAAATGACCATCAACTTATACCTAAAACCATAGGAATAGATATATCTAGAACTAAAACTTATGAACAATTAATATTGTAAATTTATTCTGATAGAAAAATACTAGATCATAAAATAAAAATTGACAGTCTATTTGTTGCACACAGAACCGTTTTTAGCACCGTTCAAAATAATTATAATTTCTATATCGTTTCATTATATTATTAATTTGAGTTGTCACATAATGATGATTTCATTATTTATTTAATAATATTGGCCATATCTATCTTAAATATAACTAGCAGTTACCCGCCGCGTTGCTGGGCAATTTCAACTATACAAACTCACTTAATTCCCTTTTGTACGCCATTTAATGGATTTTAATTTTTGTATATAAAATTCAGCCCATATTTCTTGCTGACAATGTAGCATTCTATAGGTGAAATAATTTTTATAATCGGTTAAGTAGTGGACACAAAAATGACGAAATTTTCATCCCCTGTTTCACCCCCTTAGAGGTAGAATTTTGGATAATCCTTTCTTCAAAGGGTGCGTTCTTTACCAAGTTTCAGGCCTCTACGATCAGCGGTTTAGGCGTTGATCCGTCAGTCAGTCATTCAGAACAAAGCATTTTATGTGTATAGATTTCTCTATTCTGTTTTTCCTGTCCACGCGAGATTTTCTTTATTCTTTTCTCAAATTTGATGATTTCTCCCAGATTTTCAAGCTTATCTTGCTGGCTACTGACGAAAAATAGATTCACGGTCTAAAAATGTACGGCTTAGGAAAAAACAGGCTATACAAATAATATTAAGATTTAATTTTGTTCGTTATGCAATTTGTATATCATATCTGTAATAAAATTAATTGCCTATAAATAAAAAGAAAGTAAATTTTTGTATCACTTCTCTAGCCTGTTTTTAGACACGGGTACCAAATAAAAACAAAATTTTGACAGCATGGTGGACTTCCTCACGGTTTGAGCTAGTAAATAAATAATATCTATTTAAAAATACAATGTTATTACATAAATGATACAAATATTGTGGGAAAACTTACTTTGTCTATTTAACTTCGGAACACTCTGTACAATACCGTTCTATCTATTGAAAAATAATTTAATGGGTACTGGGAATCAAAAATTTTAATTTAAATATAAAATTAAAATATTATTTTCTAATATTTATAAATTAAAACATAAAAATTCAATGAATATAAATAAAAAAAAAATATTAAAAAATAATAATATACAACATACAGAAATATTGTTAAGAAATCAGGAGTCACTCATAATATTAAAGGATCATACAGATATGATTGAAGAACGGTTATAACCGTAGGCAATTATTTCATGCCACTCGGAGATTACTTCCCTATCCTATTATCATTCCAGCGTCCTCTCTGTGAAGATTGAAGCCGCCCAATACCAGTTTTATTAATGAATAAATAAAATAACTTGCTATCAAAATCTTTATACAGGTACGGCTTTATTTAAAAGTATAAAGTTTAAAAAATTATAAGCTAACTTGTTATTTTTTGAATGTTAGCATCGCTCTCACTATTTCGTTAAACCGTTTATAATATAAACAAGAAAAATTACAAATGTTTTACTGTTTAAAATAGAACTAGCTGTGAACCACCGCTGGGCAACTTCAATTTTATATGCAAAGATTATTGTGTTATAAACTTCACTTCATATGCCGTCACTTACCCTCCTTTTGTTCACAATTTCGTTTACCTTCTATTTACCTATCTATTAGAAAAAACCGCATAAAATCCGTTGCGAAATTTAAAGATCTAAAGATATATATGGATTAGGGATAGACAGACGGAAGCGACTTTGTTTTATACTATTTATTGATAGTGCAATAGCCATACAAGTGCATTTATTTGATCCCAAAAATGTGCGCTAAAACATGGCAAGTTGAGTATCAATAAAGATATTTTTTGGATCATTTTCAAAAATGTATTAATTTGATGATTTATATTATTCCAATGTTAATCCCACGCTGTCCGGAAATCATTTCTGTGTTGAAAGGTGATCAGTACCAGTGATAATATGAAGATGAGAACCTGTATAAAGAACGCTGCATGATTAAAAAAACAAATTTAATTTAGTACTTCATATAACTTCCATTAGTAATATATTTCATAGTCATACGTAATTAATAAAACAAATAAACATAAGAAGTAAGAGAGTTAATTGTTTAAATAATCAGTATATGCGCTTGGGTATTAATGTTTGGACTTTTTGTAGTTAAGATTACATTAGATTTCAGATAGGAGTAAGTCTTAGAATATCTTTTGTACTGCATTCAGTTTGATCTATTGTACCTCCTTTGCTTTAAAGTTGCTTCAGAGGTCGCTTTCATAAAATTTAGAATAAACCAGGGCGACAGTTCATTTATTTCACTTGAATGAATATTAGTCCATCTCAAGTGATGGTATCGTTTGAGAGAGAACTTTATGCATTCACACAGAATGTAATTTTGTAGTTATTAAGATTGCTAAATTATCCAGATACGCTAATACAGATAAGACAGAGTAACAAATTTTTTAATTTGGTGCATGCATGTGAAGTAAATAGGCCTTTGCCCTGATGTCGATTTCTTTCGTTAACATTTGAAAATGTGCGAGAATAGATGACAAGATCTGAAATCAAAATTAAAATCGATTGTTAAACAAAAGATATAAGCAATTAAATCATTTTTTCTATCTCATTCTTTTGATATGTAGTCTCTATGGCAATTGCAGGTTATGACGTCACCAAGTGTTATTTTCCTTTCTTTCTATTTGTACATATAAATCCTTCATATTTTCGTAGTCGAACGTCTTTTGAAACGATAAAAAATCTGAGGATAAAGGTCCATTCTATTGAATTTCATACATCAGAATTGCTTTAATGTAGAGGTATCTAGTTCTCAAGAAATTTTATCCTAAAAGTTTAAGAAACTCGTTTATTATTGTGTTCGAAGTTCTGTAATAATGATAAACAAAATGTTTCCATAAAATGCTTATCTGAAGGAATTGTTCTTCGCTTTCAAATTTCTTTTTTTACCGCGTGGATGGGTTTTTTGTAAATTTTGCAACTCCATAGATGATAATAATCGATCATTTTCTTAAAAAAATACACCAAGCACGTAGCCAGAAAATCCATTGGGGAGGGGGGAGGGGCTGAGATAAATTTACTTGAAATTTATTCAGTAAGTTCCAATACTGATAATCGCAAATTATTCTGATGATCGAATAGAAACCTAGTTTTTTATTACGCACATGAATCATTGGCATTTTTGCTGGATTCTTTGAATTTTCTAGACTTTTGGGGGAGGGGGATTTTCCCCTAGCTCCGCGTTTGTAGACTACGGTACATTACGGTCGTACTACCTTAGAAGCGGCTCTGTATACATTGAGTTTTGAACGGAAATTTTGAAATTCAATCAAATCTTAAAATTTTTCGATGAAAATGGAAAATTGAAATTTCGATAAACAGTAAAGATGCAGGACACATCATTTTTTCATAACTAACATTTACATTTAGATTAGAAATGTAATGCTTTACTTGTAAAATCTAATTGAGGATTTAATTATGTGGATTTATAAGACCCACACTTACCTCAACAGCCTATTTTCATTTAAGAGGAAAAATGGAAGTAATTCTTATACATTTCATCTTATTCTACTTTGAATATTTCATGACATTCCCGATTATTATAATTTTTTTCTATTTACTTTTTGGGGATTCATTTGTGATGTTTAAGATTTAGGGTGACTGACTTTATATCTTGTTTAAAGTAAGTTGTCTTAACATTATAATTCTTTTTTTACTTCTCTCTAATACTTAAAAACTTAAGTCACTCTTCGTTAATTGACTTTATGTTGTCTGTGGTGGTGTGTTTAGAAGTATAGTATAGATAGATAGATACCGTATTTTTTAATATTTACATTTCACTAGATATATATTTTTAAAAATATCATTACAAAGAAACGTAAATGGTAGGTTTATGTCTCTTATTTTGATTTAAGCTTATTAAAAATGTTTTTTTCATTCTTTCGTTCATAAAGAATTTTAATTTAAATTCGTTTATTTATTACAATAAATACTTTACAGGCTTTTATTTTTAACCAATTTTATTATGGTTTTTTGTTATGCGTCTTGTACTGTGAAAAAAAAGGATTGAAATGAACTTTGATGCCGTAATAAATCCATAATTTACGAGTTTAATATTTTGACTATTGAAATTAATTTTATTATTTGAATTGTGTTATTTTTTTACCCTTCAGCCGTTTTTATACCATGTATATGAAATATACCAAGGTATACTAAGTTTAGTCCCAAGTCTGTAACGCTTAAAAATATTAATGGTATGAACAAAATTTTGGTATAAGTGTTCATAAAATCACCTAATTAGTCCGTTTCCGGTTGACTGTCTGTCTGTCTATCGTCTGTCGTCTGTCCGTCTGTCATCATGATAACTCAAAAACGAAAAGAGAAATCAAGCTAAAATTTTTATAGCGTGCTAAGTGCAATTGGGTCTTGATTGCGTAGGACCCATCTTGTAAACCGTTAGAGATAGAACAAAAGTTTAAACGTAAAAAACGGTCCTTATAAAAAAATAAACAACTTTTGTTTGAAACATTTTTTCGTAAACATCACTGTTTACCCGTAAAAGCGCAAATTGTATAGTATGTATTATATGGGTATATCAATTTTATGTGTGTGACATGTATATTTATATGTGTAATGTGATAGAGTAATCAACACTGTCTATACATGGTATTTCAACAATTAACTTAGTCAATTGTTTGTTTTCACTTGTTTAAAATAGTATTAATCTTTAAATTGAGGTCGATTTGCTTCACAGATATCCGGCACTGGAAATCTTTAAATAAGGCCAAAAAGTTAAACTTAAAATAGACCAATGTTTGTCAGGGATAAAAAACAATTCTATAAAATGTAACCAAACAAATTTACTCGTATATTGACTTGTAGTGAAGTTGCATGAGCAAACAGTGTTCCGTTCGTTTTATAAACCTAGATAAAACTAAAATAGACAATAAATTGTTTTAATAGTACATATTTTAAAATACCTGTAGGGTAAAGAATATTATTTTAATTGGTAACATGATATATCCTAGATCAATAATAATACCTATCTATATCTTTGTACACACACAACTATGATATTGTGTATAATCAAAAGCTATCGTGATCATAATTTTTATACCATGCATATGAAATATACCAAGGTATATTAAGTTTAGTCCCAAGTTTGTAATGATTAAAAATATTGATGCTACGAACAAAATTTTGGCAGAGGTGTTCATAGAATCATCTAAATAGTCCATTTTCGGTTTTCCGCCCGTCCGTCTGTGAACACGATAGCTCAAAAACGAAAAAAATGTCAAGCTGAAATTTTTACAGGGCACTCAGGACGTAAAAAGTGAGGTCGAGTTCAAGTAAATGAGCATTGGGTCTTGGGTCGTAGAACCCATCTTGTAAACCGTTAGAGATAGAACAAAAGTTTAAATGTAAAAAATATTCCTTATAAAAAAATAAGCAACTTTTGTTTGAAACATTTTTGGTAAACATCACTGTTTACCCGTGAGAGCGCAAATTATATAGTATGTATAATATGGGAATATAAGTTATGTATGTGTGACATGTATGTATGTGTAATGTGATAGAGTACTCAACACTGACTATGCATGGTAGTTTAACAATTAACTCAGTCAATTTTTTTTCTTTACTTGTTTTTTATTGGTTTTCGATCTCATATACAAGACAACAGGGTATGGAAGAAGTGCACACAATCAATTTACATGTTCAAGTAATTAATCTCTAGCTAGGTTCTTTGGTTTAGTCATACATAATCTTCGAGGAAAACCTTTTACTAACAACCATGAATGGATATAGATAGAAATTCTAAACATTTTAAATTAATGTAATTTTTTAGAGCTTTTTGCACTTTACTATATTTTTCGAATTCTATTTAATTATAACTCATAAGATCAGCAACATGGTATAAGATTGCTTTGTCAACTGCGCTAACAAAGCAATACAGACTATTGCTCCTTCAATTTTTTCCAAAAATACCTTGAAATTGGTTCGTAGAAATGTGTTAAAATCAATTATAGGATACTCTCTGTTTTTCTAATTATAGCGTGCTCCTGCTTTTAAGCGAATTGCCGAAGAAAATGGAGCTATTGCTTTTATAATAGAGGTAGAATTTTGGAAAAATTTCTTCAAATGTCCATCAATCCTACCTAATGGATGTCAAAAATTACCATCGTTAAAATTTGTATATATATATTATGTATATGTATATACATATGTATCTTGTATATTTTACATTTTCCTTAAACTTCTTAAAATCTTTTTCAGATTAAAATTTATTTTAGAAAAACTAGATACATTCCGTTGTTCTGTATCAGAAATTACACGGTACAATTTAAAAAAAAAATTGGTTTTAAAATTTTCACTGAAAAAGAATTAAATCTTATCTGGTTGATGTTTCACTTTAAATAAAAAATAAACCTATTTGTGTGAAAGACATTTATAGAATTTTATTCTTCCGCTAGCGTCTAAATAGACAAAATTTTTTAATCAAACTAAGATCAATGTATAATAATATCATGTCCGTTTTATTTTGTTAAAAATTATTCTAATTGTATGAGAAATATTCTTTATATTATTATTATTTTTATAGATTATATTTATATTATAATATATAATATCTATGATTAGGTGTTGAAGTTATACTATCGTGTTGTTGTCCTTAAGCGTTATAAGTATTCAAAATAATATCATATATTTATTTTCTATTAAAATTTATTTATCATTATCTATTATATAACAATCAAACAACTTTAAAAATATTGATACATAAATAATTTTAATTACAAAATACAGAGACTCTAAAATACAATTAAGGTAAATTAATGTTTTTAATTCAAAATATATTTTGAATTTAATTTAATTTATTATACAAAATAGAAGTCCCGTTGAAGAAACTAACGGTACCCATTTTGAATAAAAAGCTTGCTGCTTCATAAAAACGAATTTATACTTTTTACCAATTTTTGTACCTTTAAGATTACGTATAGGTATTACGACACGTACTCTCAAAATTGACATTGTACAATCTTTAAAAAATCACAATTATTAACTAATTTTAATGAATATGACTGTAAATTTTAGTATGGTCTTAATTCCTCGAAAAGTGAATGTATGATCGTTCATATTTGAGACTTCTGCTTCCAATTTTTTTTTTATAAATTCTGTTAGAACTTGGGAAATTTAGACGAAAAGTAAGGGAAATTTTTTCGATATATACCATAGTTTTTGAAATATTGATGCCTAAAGATTTAGAGAAAATCACTTATAGAAGAAATAACTCACAAACGCATGCAATTTCATCACTTTAAATAAATTTTATGGAAAACCGAGTGCCACTTGCTATAATTTTTGTTGATAGGAAAATATTTGTCATGCTTTTAACTAATGAATAAAAGTTTTTTAAATTTTTGTTTAGAAAATTAGCCTTTTAACAGCTCAACGCAAACTTTAACAGCCCAAATCAATAAATTTAACACTGTAAGGAGTATTAAAAAGTTTACCGAAAAAAATTCATGCGATTAAAAAGAAAGTTGACATCCAATGCAAAAAAAATTAAATAGAAAAGTTATAGATCTTTAAAAAAATCTATCGATTGACGTCTGGTAAAACCGATTTGGATGTGTAGGTGCTGAGAAAACTTGAAAAAATGTGCGAAAATAGTCGTTTTTACATTTGCTTATAACTTTTATTCTTTTTTCGATGTTAAAGTTGATATTTAGTAAAGTTGTGAGTAATAAGTTTACAAATCTTCAGTTTTTTTTAGCATAAAATTTTGAAAATTTTTCGAAATATTGCATTTTTATGAAAAAGGACACCGAGATCAAGATCAAGAAAAAAGTTTTAAAAAGTGTTTCGGGACAATTTTATCATCCGTTTCGTAGATTAATTGGAATATTATGTGGATAGATAAGTGTCATTTACAAATTCGTTTTGCCTGATTTAGCGGCAACATATAGGAATATAAACCATTTTCTGATGTGTATTTTTCAATAGAACACTACCTTTGCTATTAATTTTATTATGGTACTATTTCGAATTTAAATTTAAGTCAATATAAAATTTAAATTTTTTGTTTGTTTTTGAGATATTTTTGTACATTGTACATTGAATAACATAGACATTCAAAACAATTATTATATTCAAGAAGAGTGTTCTTTGAGAAGATATTATGAAAGATTTATGCGTCATTAGATCTTATTAATGTTTTTTTGGAATATTATAAAATTTTTAAATCATTATTCTTGAAAAAAAAATCAATACAGAAGAAATTTATTTATATGTGTAATAAATTGTACTTTAAGGTGGTCTTATATTTAATGCTCATTAGTTTTCATTGATGTTTTTGAATCAACCCATATGTTCAATCAGCTAATAATATAATTGAATTCTTTAATACGGAAATCAAATAGCAGGCATATATTCCTTAAATTTTATCTATTAATGATTGGAATACTAACTAGAAAAGGTTCTTAATAATTTTGAGCCACCGTTTGTTTAAATTCCTAAAGTTTCTGCATTAAGTTTCAGGGTTGAATCAGGGTTTTATTATACACTATGAATTAAAAAGATGAAGATTTTTATGAATCTAGAATAGTAAATTTACAAATCAATCTTTTTTATCCAATCGACGAGTACACGCAGCTATAATTTAAAGTTTTTTCAGATTATCAAGATTCTTAAGTGCTTGTTTTTAGTTCAACTCAGTTCATATTTTATGCAGTCAGGTTTTCAATTAAATAACGATTGAGTAGATAATAAATACAGTACCTGCACTACTTGTACATACAGTGATTTTCATCTCTCAGTCTCATCTCTATTAGGACGCTGCTTAAATACATTTTTACCATCGTTAGGCTAGGAGTAGATGAGTAAAACAGACAAATACAAGAATTCTTGAAATAATTTATTTTATTTTTTACTCATTATTTTAATAAATTTAAAAAAAGTATTCACGGTATAAAAATATAAAGTGATTTAGTTTTAATATAAAAATTTAAATAAAAATAAGGGATTAAGCTTTTATTGTACTAAAAAGTAAAACATATTCTTTCGATGAATCATTCATACTTGGTTATTTGTAAAAGCTTGAGCTCAATTTAAAATATCAAGGATTATTCGAAGCGGCTTACTTGTACCTTAAAAAGTATTTTTTATTAAAATTTTTGTATCTAATAATGTATATCAAATACATTACATTAATACGGTGGAAGCCGATGTACAATGGAAAATTCGATAGAATTTGTTGCCTAAAAACTAATTTGCGAAAAAAAAATTTATATATATGCATAAATTGTTTTTATATATATATATAAACAATTATATACAATTTATAAACAATTATCCGCGGAAATCGATGGTTTGAATCTAGGTTTCAACTGGTAAATCTGAATTTTTCATTTCAGCTTGCACTATTTATGTATTACTTTGCATAAAAATATATTCTTCACAACGCTTCCACCATAATACAAAATTAGAATAAATCGTGTTGAAAATCGAAAGGTTTTAAAGTTAGGATTTTTAGACCTTTTATCTGGAAAGCTCAATGCTCTTAAAAGAATATTTAAACAAATTTTGTTATAAATAATAATAATACAAAATTTTACGTTTATTTATCTATATATCTATCTAAATGATTATATTTATAAATTATATATAAATAAGAAATAAAATTAACATAAAAATATTAAATAATATTTTTTTAAATATTAATAAGATAATATTTATTATTTAATAATATTCAATATTAATAATAATAATAGTACCGATTTCGAAATAAGGTCGGTGTCTGTTATTACCATTAAATAAAGGGCTTTATATTGTCGTTAACTTATTATTAAAATTTCGTTCCATACTTTATTCTCTACTGAAAGATAAAATGCATTTTAAAATAATTATAAATAAAATAAAAATATAAATAATAGGTACATTATTATTCATAAATGTTTATAATAAAAAATCATGCTGTGTTATGCTTTACTAGTTAAACTGACTATGCATAAGAACAAAATTAATTATGAGAAATATTAAAGTGAACCTGATTTAATAAAAAATCTAGGAAGTCAAGTCCTACCTTCGTTTAATTAACTATTTCAAACTTTGCGTAGTCTCTAATAGGATCTTATATAACATTTCTATGTTTTACTTTTATTCGTAAACAAACCACATAGGCAACCAGTCTTCAGTCTCAATTTTCATAAAATACCCTCTTTTAAAATCAAATGCTGTCCGGTACAAATGCAATGGTCGTGTCCAGAATTTGAACGAAGTGAGCAAAACAGGAACTTTTGGATTTTTTTTCTATAGCACGTTGAGCTGATCTTACGATATAATTAAAAAATTCGTTTGTTTAGAAAAAAACGGAAAAATTATGTTTTTTTTTCATTGAGTTTATTAATCAAAAAGTAGTTTTTAGTTCTGAAAAATGTAAATTATTTCTTAAAAGCCATATATTTCAGCGCCATAAGTTTAATTTATTCAAAAATCTGGCTCAAACAAACAGTACTTGAACTACGTGACTAAAAACAAATTTGGATTAGATTCATATAAAAAAATATTAAAATTTGAAATTCATGTTACCATACAACAGACTTTAGAGGACTAAATTATTCAGGCCTTCCCTAATACTACACTTATCTTATTAATAATTATAAAAATTAAATATTTTTATATATAATAATATTCTGTATACACTTTTATAGGGTACACGAAATATGAACGGACCAAGTCAAAAACAAGCCACAATGTTCAAAAACTTGACTGAATAGTTATATCATCTCACATCGTTGTGTCCAGTATTATCTAATAGTCAACACAAAATAGTCTAGGAGATATTGGCCTACGAGAGAAAAAAATAAAATAACTTAAGATATTTCTTCTAGTACAGAAAAAACATCGTTGGGAAAATTCAAATTATTTTTTTATTTTTATATTGATAATTTATTTTAGAATTAATTACTTTATTGCGCTTCTATTATACTGTGCCCAAAAAATAAAATGGCATTGTATTTATTTTCAAAATTCTTTATTTATTCTTCCAAATCAATTTCACTCCCTTCAAACAAATCCCCTCCCGATGCAACGCACTTATACCAACGGATTTTCCAATCTTCGAAACACTGATTGTAGTCACTTTCCGGGCTCTCCTTCAGCTCCGTCAGCTGCGGCTTGAATCTCCTCTATCGTATCAAAACGGTGTCCCCGGAGCGGTCTTTTGGGCTTGCTGAACAGCCAGAAGTCACACGGTGCCAGATCAGGTGAATACGGTGGTTGCGGAACGATATGGGTGGAGTTTTTGACAAAATGATCACGAATTATGAGTGCAGTATGCGATGGTGCATTATCGTGGTGTAAAAACCATGAATTGTCTTTCCACAATTCCGACCTTTTTAGGCGGATAGCGTTACGCAAAAGACATATAACGTTCACATAATATTCCTTGTTGATTGTTTGGCCGGGCGGAAGGAATTCATAATGCACAACAAACGGGAGTTGGAAGTCTAATGTCACCTTATTTTCTGGACACAGTATTATATTACAAAGAAATCAAATATATATAATTGAATATTTACTGATTTACGTTGGATTTTCACAATTTGCAAGGGTTCCCATAATTCTGGAATACTTATATAACAAATCTCTTTCTAGGATTTAATAATTGTATCATGTATAGTGCTACGAAATTGTTTCACTTGAACATTAAGACTTGAGTATTGATTTTGGTAAAAGACAAAGTTATCACTAGCACTATCACCCCCCCCCCCCTATTTGTCAACATAAATTTTCATATACTTAATTTTTCCCAATACTTAACTTAATAACATTCCCATGGGTATGTACCTCCTAGACTAATTTTGGTCAAGGGCAAATAAATACACCACTTCATCATTGTAATGTAGAAGAAGAAGGGTTGTTTGATGATAGCCTCTCGTATACTTTTATTATTTTGGGAATCTTTTTTTTTTTTTTTAATTTTTGGTTGTCCGTGGTATAAAAACTTCAGTAACCATAAAAGAGGTTTCATTGTTGTCCAATAGATTTAACTGACCGTGTGAACATTTTTAATTTAATTTTTTTTTTAGTTTTTTTAAGTGATTTTTTTTTTGTAAGTGTTTCGAAATGGAATCGTGGCTACGAACAATGGTTCGTTTCAGTGCAATTTTTTTTTTCTAATTTAAATTAATTATTTTTGAAAATTTTAATTTTGTTTTTTCGCTTTATTTGCAGATAACGGTGTTAATTTTAGTTGTTATTTCAACGATTAGTGAAGCATTTTTTCTAAATTGGGGAACTACTGAAACGTAAGTTAATTTTTTAATATTTTGAAAAGTAAAAAAATTAAATTTTTGCCGCTAATTTAATTTAAACATTAATTTAATTTTGATTTGGGTTATTTCTTTTTAATAGTTTTCAGTTGAATGCAAATTTATTTACAATTTCCAAATTCTAAAATACCATGAAAAAATTATTAAAATATTTGTTATTGATAATCGATGAATTATATAAAAGTTGTACCTAATTATTTATTTGAACTTTCAAAAAAATTTCATCGAAATAGTTTTCCAAATGATTGCTTTATTATTTATTTTTATTAGAAACATTCATATGATTTGTACATATTGCTCCATAAATTATGTATTGTTTAAT
Organism: Chrysoperla carnea; assembly: GCF_905475395.1. Taxonomy (NCBI): domain Eukaryota; kingdom Metazoa; phylum Arthropoda; class Insecta; order Neuroptera; family Chrysopidae; genus Chrysoperla; species Chrysoperla carnea. The sequence goes on from NC_058339.1 coordinate 37,698,807, forward strand.
AATAATTTGTGGCTTTTATTTTTGATAGTTTTTTGGCAGTTTTCTAATAATTTTTGGTTTAAACATATTTCAGTAAAATTAATAAATTGAGAAAATTAGTGAAATAGATAATTAATCGAGTTGGTTTGTTAGAATAATATAAAAAAATTATCAATTAAATTAATAAAAATTTTAAAGTGTAAACATTTTAAATTAAAAAAAAATGCAAAAAATATTTAAAATTAATATTAAAAAATTACAAAAATTACATTAATTCCACAAAAAATGTATTTGAGACATATAAAAAGAAATAATTGCTATGATTCATGTCCAACTTGTCAACGGGAGTCAAGTGGCCACAAAATTAATTACTAAGAGGGCTTGAAAAAGAAAATAGGCTATCGAAACGTGTCTCTTGTTTACATATGTGTTTAATCGTTGGTCCACTTTTTCGATAACAAGATATTTATTATATAAAAAAAGTTTTATAGTAAACAAAATTGATTGAAACATTCTGCAAAAAAATTGTTTATTTTAATATTGCATTTTATAATTTAATTACTTTATCTGACTACTAGAGTGATACCCACCCGCTTCGCTGGATTTAAAAATAAAGATAAGTAAAGATTCCTCTCGCTTATCCCTTTTCTATAATACTCGAAATAATGGTAATGATTGTTAATAGAGATTACTTGTTGGACTATTCATCTGAAAACCAATACACAAATTGATTAAATAATTATATTTAAAAATAATCATGAAAAAAGTCGTATAAATAAAAAAAAAATTAAAGTCAATACGACTCAGAAATCTCTCACGGTCTTTTTTTGTTAACAGATAAAAAAAAATATATATTTTGGTCAGTCGCCTTAATATACCTTATAATTTATAAACAAATCATTAGTCAGACACAAATAATAAAAGCCGCCTAGTGAGAGGCTGCTGAGCAGCCTAGCTGTTATGTTAACAAGCTTGTTATACCAATCTCAAACATTTTATCATTCAAAAAAATTATAGAAATATGAAATATAATAAAAATATAGACACAAAAGTCATTAATCATAATTTTTTTTTTCATTTTATTTCTAAATGAAAAAAAAAACACACTCAATGTACTGGATAATTTTTTGAAATTTTTCAATTATTCCCTATTTAAGAATTTAGATAACTTAAAATGTTCTAATTATTTAAAAAAAACTTAAGTGGGCTTAAAAGGAATTAAATTAATTTTTTTATTTAATAGAGATAAATAAAGCTTAAATTTAATGAGAGAGTTAACCTTTTATTTGAATAGTTTTAAGCCATAATATATATGCTATGAAAGTTTAATTTTTTAGCGTGGCCTAACAATAGTGATCAATTTTCTCGACTATAATAACTGACGAATATATCTGAGTGTGATAAGGAATCTTACAATAAAACACAGTACCAATTTCTTGAAACATAGCTAAGAACACTTTCCATTAAATTATCATTAGTTTACCTGGTTATGAAAAGTGTTTATCATTAACAATTGGGGTATACTGAGTTTCGAAAAAATTATGAAGAAATATTTATTATTTTTTATTTACAAAAAAATACCTACAACAATATTAAAAATTTGAAAAATGACTCGGCTTTGCTTCTATGTATTTATTTGTGTTTGTGCCTCTTAAAATAGACCAAAAATAATCACTTGGCCCCAGTATCTTTCAAAAAGGTTTGGAAAAATGGAACATACATGCTTAAAAGCTATGCTGTTCTTCTGAAAGGTTAGGAAAAATGGAGCATTAATGCTTGCAAGTGTATGCTAGTTTTATCTAAAGCCTGAAACAAATATCTAAAAAAGAAACAAAACTTATCTAAAAAAGAAACAAAATCATCGTTAGGGAGCTACGATGTCATAAACAGACACGCAAACAGACAGACAGGCACCCACACAAGTGGTCAAACTTATAAATAACACCCCTCTTTTTTCGCTGGGGACTAATAAAATACCGAGAACATCAGAATTTATTGAGTATTATTTCAAAATTTTTATAGAGACAAAATTTTGGGAATAATTTTTTACAGTTATCCTATTTTGTTAGTGGATATTAAATGATGTAACTACCTATTACCAAAAATTTTTAATGATGAAATGAATAAATTATTTTTATCGTCGAATTGTTCAATAGAAAATTTATATTAAAAAAATTTTGTCATTATGAATTAATTATTATTAAAATTGTGTTATTGTTTGTGCTTGAGTGTATCTGTTTACGCAAAAAAAAAAAAAAAAAATTGCGATAATTAGAAACTAAAAAATATATTTAATGATTTGAATAAATATTTATTGATTATTATTTATCGATGAAATAGTAATAGGATTCCGTATTTCGAATATGAATGTTTAGTATAACTTTACGGTAATATTAATATTAGAAAGAAACACGAAGATAAATTTAATGTTGGAGGAAGTGCATGGAAAAAATTCAATGGGATTAATTAAAATAATTGACAATTTCACTTATACATTTTTTTTTTTGCATATAAAAGGAACATTGACATGTTTCAGTTCATGAGACTACTTTAAAACTGGCTTCCGAGGTTTATATTTCACTGTAAAGCTCATTACTATTATACTGGTACAAATTTAATATCCAGTTAGGTCATTCAAAGCAATATGGTCTTTAGATTCTACTTAACTTACGAAGTACTTTAATTATCCAATGAATTCTTTAAAAATTATTTAAGTTTTGCTTCTATTTGATTACAGGGTAGCAAAACCACAATGGCCGGTCTCACCATCACACTATTATTATCATCAACAAAGATTCCTTCAACCACAAGCATCAAATATTCAAGCACAATACATCAATCCTTCTTCCGCTAGTAATAACAATGATCTATCAGCATCTTCTGTATCATCGCATTATCCACAACAAACTCCATTATTAATGGCTCAACAGCAACAACAACAACCTCCATCTCAATCTCAGTCAATTCCAGCAATACCAATTCAAGTACCTTTGCAAGCACAATTAACACCTCAACCAAATTTACAAAATGTTCAATTAGTCCCATGTTTATGTCCGATCTCTCAAGATGATATTGAAAAAGCATCTGAAATTTACTCAGTTAAAAATAATCAATAATAAAGAAGTAATTAGCCACAAAAAATATATTTATTAGTTTTCGAAATAATTTTTCAAAAAAAATTTACCGTCCATTTGAATTGCAAAAAATTAAACAAAATTACATAAAATATATTTATTAGTTTTTGACAAATTTGTTGAATTCGTAATTTTCAATTTAGGCTCTAAATTTTTTTCAATTTTTTTAGTAATATATTTATTTAATTTTTTTGACTGATTTTAGTACAAAAATAGTCATTAAATTTTTTTATAATTATTTTATTTATTTTGAATATTTTTACGTTGTAAAAAAACATTTAAAAAAGTTTTTTTGTATTATGAACTGATTAGAGAAGACTGATTTATTAAATAAATAATTGATTATTTTTTAAAAATAAATTATATAAAAAATATTTAACTAAGTTTTTTATTTTAAATTAGTTTAAAATATTTTATCCAGAAGTTTATCCTTGGTATCTTTTCCAGTTTGGTAAATATCCCTTCACAAAACTTGTATTCAGTGAACTAAAAATTAAGAAATTTTTTTTATAATAATTATCTATTCTACAATAATTTAAAACTGTAGAAAATAGTTTGATATAGTTTATCAATGTGTTATTTTTTACACACTCTAACTACGATAATTTTAAACCGGCGTACAGATAATAAAACGAAATTGATTAAGATCTTATTCAATTATTAAATAATAAAATTATTATTATTATAATTTTCAAATTAATAATTTAATTATTGAGAAAGTATTCGCGAGATATCACTTGCAGGATTACATACATATGATTATTTGATGTACTAATGCTTGCACTAGTTAATGAATAAATTAAAAATAATTTAATTATGTTTGCGTGTAGATAAAGCTATGCCGATCGTACCATCTTATTATAAATGCTATTATGTCATCATAAATTTTTCTATAAACACATTTTTTAAATTATTAACTAGATTTTATCACAGGTGCAAGCTACCGACAAGTAGCTTGTAAATTTTGCATTTGTGTAAATTTAATCCTTATAGTTGCAATTTTTAAGTACAGGATAAATTGTTTGCACCATGAGCTTACAATTGATGCCGCAAATAATGGAATAGGTTAGCAGTTCAAAAATCTATTTGTCCTACACGCTATTAACAAACGTACATCTTGTTTGGTCGAGTATTGAAAATTTGACGACCACATAATTAAAAAGAGCATTTTATACAATCGTAAATTTGCTTTGTGTTATCGATCTACATCTACACAAAAACTTTTGAAGGAGCAAAAATAAATTTCTAAAAATTGCACATTGGCTCATCTGTTTGAAAAAAACATTTTTTAGGCCATCTTATCCAATCGCGGAAGGAGTAAAAAGGTAATAAACTACACAGATGAAAATTAAGATATTTTATAGAAAACTATGAGTGACGAAATTAAGCTTCAAAGCTAAACAAAGTCGAAGAAACGAACTTTATGAATAGTCGCTAATGATGTGTCATAACTCGGTTTGGGACTCATTATGACTATTTTTTGGAAAAAATAGTACTGACGCCAAAAAAATCCACAAAGAAAAAACAATTTTAAAGTATTTTGTCAAGTCTTCAATCAATATTTTGTTTATAATTGAGTAGTTATGCTTTGAAACCGACGTTAAAAATTATTTATTGGAGTCAGTACTTCAAGATTTTTTTTTTTTTGTGAATTTTTTGCGGTTGGTTCTTTATTGTTATTAGATATACCTTAATTTTTAATCAATCATTCCCTATTTTTCGACTCTTTGGGACCATCTTTGAAGTATATCCTATCCGATAACAAATGGATGTAATTCTGTTAAAAAGTTTTACGTGGTCATAAATTAAAAAAAAAATTGACTTGAGAACCTCATTCTTTTTTTTGTCGGGTAAAGATAGTCCAATCAAATGCCACAAATCAAGAGATATTGAACATTGATTTTCGAAGAATAAATAAACTGTATTTTTTATATACACATTTTTATGAGAAGAGAAAATATCCAAAGAAAACTTAAAAAATAACTTTTGGAAAAAATTTGCATGATATAAATCAATTTAAACATAATTTTCATGGCCAACAGATTTAACAAAAGCATTATCTTGAAATTGAGATAAATGCGTGATAAAAAGTGATTTTAGAAAAAAATTTATTTTAATTGACAAATTGATTAATTTATAAAATAACTCAATTATTATTTTGCAGTTTGCTCTAGTAGCACAGTATTCGAAATAATTTAATTATCTGTGAATTTTAATCACTTCTTAAATTTAATCTATTTTTGTAAAGTTACTTCCATTTCAAGGCTACAGAATTAAAACGTGAAAATTTAAAAAGGTCTCGACATAATCAAAGCTATAAGATTTTATACATACTTTTGAATATTTAAAAATTATTTTGGCTAAAGGGATTTTGATGCCATTTAACCGATACAGACGGATTAAAGACAGTTAATAATATCATTTTTAGCGGAAGCGCTGGTATTACTGAATAGATACTAATAAACTGACACACACTTCCACCAAACAAAGACTTACACAAAAATTAAGAAATTGGTTTACTTATGAAACGGTTGAACCGATTTTCATGAAAGGTGTTACAATTTGTTTGATTTAACTACTTTGGTCAAGGTATTTGAGACCCACGATGCCCGAGACACATGCAGGCATACAGCTTCGCTTCAACTTAAAACTCGCTTTTTTGTCGGAAGGTAGGAATATAATTATTTTACTTTAATACCAATTGTAAATATTTTAACGTTTCAGAAGTGTTCGAATTTGCATAACAATTCAAAGATTTTGTGCGAGAAGTTCAATGCTTCACAAAAAATCAAGGTTTCAAGATAATCTTTTAGAGATTATGACACCCTCGAGGAAAAATGAATTGAACGATTGGGCTTAGATATGCGGAATTTCCAATCACGCAAGTAATAACTCATACGTGTGGAAGTTAGATGATGTTTTGTATATTTTAATAATAAATCTTAAAGTAATGATTAAAATTAACGAGGCTGAAAAAAGTTATCATTTAATTTAAATAAATTTAATAATTAATTCTAAAAAATCTATTTAAATCGCAAAAATGCATCGTTTTTTAATTAAATCAAAAGAAGAATTATATTAAAAAAATTAAAATGAATTTATTAAATTTATTTATATAAAAATAAATTTATTTTTAATATGTTATAATAAAAAATAGAAATAATTTAAAATATGTTAATTTATAATAAAGTTGATATTGTTATATCATGATAAACAATGTGTTCCCTTCCAAACTCTTATAGTACCACAATAGCAGTGCAAACCAGGAGAGAGTACCTGTGTATACTACAGATATGAAATTTCACTTTTATAAAATGTTCTGGATGAACGCAACAATAAATGAAAATAAAGTAAATTATTGTTCATTTCATATTATTTAATATTGTTTATTCTTTTTAAATGTTCGAACAATACTTATTTTATTGTCTCATGCTGTTCTTGTTGGTTACAAATTTTTAGGGTTCCATATAGGAAAATTTCATAAATAAATTAAAATTGATGTGCATACATTTTTTTGATTGATGAAAACTATAGTCTTAAACATTCTCGGTGGCGAAGAATTGAATTTAATCCACTTATAAAAATAGATTGAGTAGTAAGTTGTAACTTCGAACATTCGAGAATACTCACCGATATATGGAAGATAAAAGATTATCAAGATCCAGGTTCCTGAGTCTTATAATAAGAATGGATAATCTTGAAAGAGCGATTTGGAGGCAAGCTTAAACGGGAAAGGAGCACGTGAGGTAGGAGTGGTAAGGGACTACGTGGATAATTATGCAAAGGTTTAACGCTGCCATTGGTGGCTGCCATTCTGGCCATTGATAGCAGTAGGCCAAAGCACCTATAAAATAAAAGAAGAACGGATATTATGCTTAATCGCAGGAGTAATCAAGGAAACTGTATTATCGGTACCTCAAAAAATTGGCAGTTGCAGAAGACATCATATGTAGAGGAATACAATGAGAATAAGAAAGAAAAAACAATAAAGCATCGCCTGTGTCGATTCTAGGACTTGCAGAACTAACGTTCTTACGTTTTGGACATAAGTCTCTTCATGTTCTTATGTCTTTGGTGTAATTGTAATAGGGTCTGATATAGCTGATATTAGGACTTGTAGAGCATACGTTTAAGAGAGGATAATGAATTAATCATAAATATAGTAAAATTTAACAAACGGTTAACAGGGCTGACCGAATAGTTAAGCTATACATACAGGAATATCTGCAAACTGATGCTTTTTAAACTTTAAAGATAACTGATTTTCACACAATCATCACTGCTCCAAAAGGTTTAGAAAATCGATGTCAAATTTTCCCTTAATATTCTTCGTTACGGTAAAATTTATTAAAAGTTGCTTTTCTCTATCAAATGTAAAATAACTTATCAAATACTTTTTTGACAGAAATTATACAGCAAGATCTAAATAGTATAAATATAATTTGAGACTCAAAACACAGTTTTTTTGTCATGGTTAAAGTATTTCCAAACCGTTTTAATTCTATAACGTCAACTATTTGAACAAATATATTATTTCTATGACAACCTGTAATTGATTCGTACAGAACCTTTGATGCATACGATTTCTTCAAGATTTATTATTATTGTATTTAGCTGCCATTTAACTTACTTTATAATTTTATTATTATTTATTTATTTTATTGAATAATTGCATTATTTATTTTTATTGTTATTATTTTGTCTGGTTTTTAAGAGGGGTAAAAGGCGGTGCGATATTGATTGTAGATGGTACATAATATGTATAATTAGCTAAGTGATTTGATAACAGTTTTTTTTAATATAAATACAATTTATTTCAAATAATTGTTTAGTTAAATTTATTACACTGTTCAATAATATACAAGACTAGCATAAACACTAATTGAATTGGATTTTCAATTTAAAAAAAAATTGAATGGAAAATGGAGATGAAAAACGTGGTGTGTTTCATATTACATTATTTAATTTTGTGAATTTTATGTGTAGTGTTTTAGGAATTCATGTGTGTTTTAAGTGTCATAAGGGATTCGAGTCCCGGATAATCCCAAATCATATTGATTCTTTTTCGCAAAATTATGTTTATTTCAATTTTAATATCTGGTTTTAAATTTTAATTTTCTCGAGAGCATGTTGTGAGATTCGAATTTGAAAAAAAAAAAAACTTTGAAATTTCGATATTTCGAAGGAAGTCACACAAGCTTTAATTTTCCAATTTTTTAATTATTTTTATTGGAATTAATAAAAATTCAATTTTTGTTTCAGATTTTAACATCTTTATTTGTCCTATTCCTTATTGTATCAACTGCAAATTCTGGGTAAGCAATAGTTTAAGCGTAGGTTAAAACTGTACGCGTTGTCAAATAAAACAATCAATTAATTAAATACTCTTTGAAAGATTCAGTTATTTTTTAAAATAATATTACTAAATTATAAATCGCAAAAGGTCAATGAATAATGAAAATTAAATATCATAGAAATAGGCCTCGTTGATTTCCTGGATGCCTTGTGGAAGTTTAAATTGTAAAATTTTTTCTCAAGATAAATGTTAAAAATCAAGAAAATAGTAAAATTTTCGGCTTGAATATTAACATAAAAACTGAATAGTTTATCATAGTTTTTGTCTTTCTATACGCGCAATTTTCTATACGGTATTTAGAAAAGAAATGTAACAGCGCAACGATTTAAGGGCGTTATATTTTCTTACTGTATCTAATCATATGTAGTCTGATTTTGATGGGCAAATTGTTTAAAAAATGATGACAATCACCGAAACTTCTTCTTGAGGTATTTCGATATCAAAAAATGAAAATGATCCAATAATTTTCAAATTTTATTTATCAACTAATCATTTTTTTATACGCCTTTTGTGGAAAATTCATATCAATACCTCCGCATTTTTATTTCTTTATACGACATCATGCATTGCAACCAAAAAAATTCTTAAAAAAATTGTATGCATCTGTTTTAGCTAGTGTTACCGCGAAACGAGACGAGACAAGCGAGAAGAGAAAGTCTTTTGTATTGTTTCGACTTCTTTCTATCATCTTGTTTCATGCAGAAATAATTATAATTAATTTTCAATCGGTTTATGCGCTTAAAAAGAATTCAAAATAAAAAACAAGGCCTTAATAAGACCAAAATTAATCAGTTCCTGATTCAATAAATTTTGATTGGAAAATCTTTTGTCTGCATCTCGAATACTCTTCCTCTATTTATCTTCAGCATTCAAGGGAATCTCGTAAAAACCATTTAGGCCCCATTGTCATTTGTTCAAAAGTTAGTTGAATCTATAGAAAATAGAAAGTTAGTTTTCTTTTTTGTAAAATTCAGTTGCATTTTAATAATTTCACCAAAAAACAAAAAACTAAAGTCAATGACTTTGAAATGCATAAAAAATAATACTAAAAGTTTTTTTTTTGACCACCTAGTGAAATTTTGTGGTAAAATTGATTCAAGTTTTTTTTTATCATTTCTCCGAAAAAACTAACTAAAGTCAATAGCACTTTATGATTGACTTGAATCGTGTGTTATCATTTAGGTATTTTTTAGTTCCAACTTTTTTTATATTTAAATTTTATTTTAATGGAAAGTGTGTTTAGACTTATAGAGTAGATTACTGATAGGTACTACAGTAAAAGTATTCAATTATTTAAAAAATATATCTTGTATTTACTTTTTGTTTTGATATGCGTGAGAAATCAGCCGTGAACTTGAGAATTTGATATGGTTTTTTATTTTTATTTTATAGTATTTACTATGTCAAAAGTATAAAATAACACAATAAATAAGAGATCTATTCACATTGATAAAGATTTTAAAGATTATGAGAACCGTGGCCAGAATGGCACACTAAAGGAAACATCAATTTTTAAACAAAACTAATTCTCTTAACGAAAAACATTTTCAACGTCTTTAAAACAACTAAAGATTATTAATTTATTTAAATAAAAAAAAATTTAACCAGCAACTTGCTCAAAAATAGGTTCAACTGTGAAAATTGGTTTCAAATGGTCGATAACCCGTTTTGTAAAGTGCCGGAAAAAATCATTATTGCATTTGCTATTAAATTATTTTGCTATTTTAAACTTTTATATTCATTAATTTCGAATGTGGTGAGCAATTAAGTTTTCTAAACACCGCAAAAAAGCATTGCAATTTTTCTCAAATAAATAATGTCTGACGCTCGTCATACTGAGGTTGCGAGTTCTTATTTTTGGTAATCATTGATGAAAATTATCTCTGACACAAACTGTGGAATTGAAGGTTAAAAAAAAAGTAATAGCCCGTAGTTGAGCGGCCTAAATTTAGATTTACAAATACTTTCATTTTAAGGATAATCCTTAATCAGTAAACTCAAGTTGTGAAGTTTTGTATAAGATATGACTACGCATTTGATAATTGTAGGTAGCCATAGGTATGAAAAAACGTAATGGATCCTAATAGAGTGTCTTGGGGTAGCAAAAACGTAATGGTCCGTTATTACGGGATGAAAATGTTAGATTTTCTAAAATTTTTATTTTATCGGCAATCCTTAGTTAGAAAACTCAAGTTTTGAAGTTTTATATAAGTTAAAATTATGAATACACATTTGATATTTGTTAGGCTCCTCACCAATTCTCGACTTCCTTGGTGGTATACTAAACAGGCCAGAAAACCATTACACCAAGTATTTTTAGCAGTTCCTGGTTATGTTTCTGCAGGCTGGAAAGAAATGATAAAGCTATTCAAATTTCGTTGACTTAATTGTAGCTTGAGGTACATAATGGGCCGTGATAGAGTGCCTTAGGTTGGCAAAATAGTAATGGACTTTGATCAAAAAGGTTAGATTAGAATTTCAAAACAATATTGCTATAAATAACAAAAATATGAGGATGATCTTAAATGCGACACATTGTATAAGCTATGAGTGTACATTTGATATTTGTTAGGCTCCTCACCCATTCTCGTCTCGCTTGGTAGTAGACTAAACAGGCTAGAAATCCATTACACCAAGCTTTTTTTAGCAGTTCCTGGTTATGTTTCTGCAGGTTAGTTAAGACATGTCAAAGTTATTTAAATTTCATTAATTTTTGTTTCAGTCATAAAAAAGTTGTTATCCATATACCATATACAGTAAAAAATGTAAAACACACTCATACCATTTATAAAACTATACATCATAAAAAAGGCGATGGCAAACATGAGCATCATCATCATCACCATCATCATCATCATCATGTCGATGATCATCATGGACATAAATCATCATCGACATCAAGTCATAAAGAGAAATTAACAAGTAGTCATCCCTATCATAGACGTAGACGATAAGAATTGAAATACAGAGTTTAACGTTTAAATTGGTAAAAACTGTTTATAGTCTAAGATCCCAATAAGGATCGACCTTTACCCATCTGTATCCTTGCAACGGGTTGCCTAAAAAAATGTTGTCTAGGCTACTTTTAGTGAAAATATCAAGAGTAAAATTTTTTGAAATTTTTCACTAACTTGTATATCTAACGAATTTTGATCTACTCGAAAGTAAAAGCCATAAAGTTAATTCATTGACTCGCATATCTAAATAACGATAATTTTATTGCAAATTCGTTGCTATATGGTTGTCCACAAAATATCAGTCAAAAAATAAAGTTTACAAGCTTTCCAAGTTTTGATATTTTTATTAAAAGTTGTCTTGACCATAGATTTTTAAGGCAACCCATTACAGGGATATTTGTAAATATTATACATTTCATATAAAATAACTTTAATTCGGTAAACAGGTGAGTGAAGGTCGACCTTAATTCGTATCTTATACTATTAGATGAATAGATCATATAATAACGGGGATATAGTAATGGGGTAATTCAATAAACGCCAGTCAATAGTATGCAGAACGAAATTTCATGGTTTAAGAAATTTTTCATGTAGTAATTATATTGTGGATTATATTTTGTTCGTTGAATATCAGAAAACTTGAAACTATTTATGTTATACATTTATTAGTTCAGACGTTTCGAAATATACATGTTTCTTCTTCAGTTGGTAATAATAAAAATGTATAGTTTAATGAAAAAAAAAAAGATAGTCAGTCAGTGGGGACTGTCGATGGAAGTGAAAACTTAAAACTTTGTAATATCCAGCCTTCGGCCAGACTGGTCGTATATAGCTCTAATAAATTCCTAATCACAATACCTGAATAATCATAAATAATACCATAAATAATCATAAATACTATTCAAATAGCTATTCGCATTTCTAGATAAATATGGTGGGAGCGCAAATAAATATATTTGAATAGGAAGATATAATGTGATATATGATTTATATGCGTTTCCACCATTTATTTCATATTTTTTTATTTTTTGGTTTCGGAACCTTTAAAAACATTTTGTACTGGATCGAATTTTGAATCTCGACCATTTTCGCATCCACTTGAACACAGACTTTGAAGTGTTCAACGTGCCAAAAGAAGTTTTCACTTCAAAAAATTACTTTATTTTATTGAAATATGATATTAATTCATGCATTTATTGTCAAATTTAGACTGAGGGAAAGAAATTGGAAACGTGTGAAATATTAATTTTGTAATATAAATTGTTCCAATTCAATGAGGTTAGAATGAAATATAAGCAAATTTTTACTTGATCCAGACATGTAGTTTTTTGCATTTTGAATGAAAAACGGCAATTTCCGGGACATGTTAGAGAATGGAGTTTGAAAAACCTATTTTGGCAATTATTTCATTATTAGATTAAGCGTGTAACTTATATTACATTAAAAAAAAGCAATAAAGAACAGAAAAACGAAATACAAAGTTAAAGAAAAAGCTACAACTTTACATTAAAAAAAATGTACATGAAATTTTGAAAATCAACTGTTCGAAACCACTCAGCTATAGAAGCTATTTTTCACGACAATTGGCTACGAAGTAGTATTTTTATTCTTTTCATTATCGCCAATGGTTTTATCACAATCGATGCTTATATTTCAAAAAGTGCAAAAAAGTAATTTACAACTTGCAAGGTACAAAAATCCTTTCACATTTGTAAGGTAAAACTTTTCATTGATTGGCCTTTTTTATGAATGATTCTCATAAAATTATTTTCACAAATTCAAAAAACTTGGTAAGCATTAATAGCGTACCTTCATTACTATACTAACAAATATTTTTTACGAATATGTTTAATAAATTCTTTGACAGTGTGTTGTTTGTCAAACGCGTTTGATAACAGTATCGAATTTGCCAAGTGCATCGATCAAAATTTTGATAATGTATAGACCCATTTATTATATGATCATTTATCCAGGTTTTTCTCATTGATTTGAAACGAGTATGTTGTTTGCCACCGAGCCACAAAAATTTGGTCAAAGGTTAAAAATTATTTGTACGTGAGAAAAAATTGCTTGAAAGATTGAATTAAATTTCGTAATTATTATAAATATAAAGATAGTATTATGTTCCTGGTTTTATATATGACTAATTTTTCTAATTCTATTTGGCCAACATGTGAATTATGGTGGGATAAATTGATTCGAATAATGTAAACTGATAATATTTTACTAATATCTCCGATTTAGCATTGTCTATAGCAATATTTTTATTTGAATCGGAGGTTTTTGTATTTTTTGTAACATTTTCAATGAAAATGTGCCCTAATTTATATTTAAAAATACCAAAAATATATAATTTTAAAATTAAGTTGCTTTGTATATTTCGTTAAGTCATTATTGTATATTATGAACAAAATAAAAGATTTAACTTTTGTAAAATAAATGAAAAAAAAATTTTTAATTCGTCTTTATAATTTAATTTCCATAAATCATGGCAAGACAATCACAAATGACTTTCTGTGAAAGTTTTTCAAACCAGCCCCAAAATTTTCATCGGATCGTTCTAACCAAAAGCTATTCCGACCACAAAATTTTTTTAACGAGTAGTTTTCGTTCCTTAGGCGATACACATATAATATAGTTATGTAGATTAGATAGGAAAATAGCTTTCTGTGAATCATTTTTCAAACCACCCCTAAAATGTCTTTGGATCAGAACGATCCGGCTTGAAAAAGTTTCACAGAAATCCATTTTCCTATTTAATCGTGCGGGGTTCTTTGATGATAAATTAAAGATAATTGCATCTTCCACTGTTATTTTGCTTCTAATAAGAAATATTTCCTTTATTTCTCCTTATTTGTAATTTTGACTTAGAATGAAGCCTTCGAGTACAAAAATATATTTTCGTTCAAAAAAGTGGTAGGTGATAGCTTTGAACAGATCATTTAGTAAAAATGTGGTAGATTTAATTAGATTGTTGAAATTATTTATAATTAAAATGAAAATATGTTTTTTTTGATTTTTACGGCTTGCATTCGTTTTTTATGACAATTCGTAAACTTAAAAATTGAAAAAATTCAACAAACAGTTAGATTGTGTTTTTAGATTTTCTGTAGTATTTAAAACTTATGTCTATAGTAATTATCGATCCGAAAAATCGATTTTCGTGTGTGATTTTGGAAAATTTATTAGAATCTATGCATTCGTCCATCAAATAACCTGCAGTCTTGGTTTCCAATAATACTGAAAAATGTCCATCCAGGCTTGCACCTATGTTGTCTAGGTTGTTATTGCCTCTGTGGGAAAAATATTCAACAAATGTGTGTTTACGATTAAACTTTAACGTTTTATTAATTGTCATTTGCCAGAGACAAAAATGAGATTTCAATTCAAATATAGCATAGAAAAGAGCACATTGACATTTTAAATTCTATATTACCTGTGCAGTCTGTAAAAGTTAATAATAATTTGTACGCAATTATAATTATGTACATTTATACGCAATTCTATTTATCATTAAACGCAGAAATAATTTTCAATTTAGAAAAAATTATTACTACATTTTTTATGTTAAAAGTAAACAATAGTAGTTTTGTTATTTGAAGCGTAATATTTATTTAAAATTACCATATGAAATCGTTTAAAATCATAGACAAATCAATTAAATATTTATTACAATCGTTACCAATCCGATTATGTTATATTTATTTTGATATACCTACTTAGCTAAAAAAAATTTCAACAAAAAATTTCCGTATTTATGAGGAAACACGCTTATTATTTAAAATTAGCTAACAGCCGAAAATTAAAAAAAAATTATATATACTTTCACTATAAACTTATTACATTTAAAATAAAATCAATAAAATTAGATAATTGATAAAGAAACAAAAAAATATTAATATTAAATTATTGGAAATATTTATTGATTGTTTATTTGTCAAAATAATGTTGGATTCCGTAGCGCGAAAATTACTATTTTCGCACTCGCACTCTCGTTAAATTATCCGTAAATCGATTTGTACATGCAAATTTGTATAAATGAACTGAATAGAGCTTTTACGTTGTTTAAGCAGTCTGCCCGGTGTATAGTAAAGTTTGTGTCGATTAATATAGTTCGATAAAATTTCGAAGAAACTCTTTTTCCTTTTGATAAAATTATGGTACCTTTTAATAAATACAATAGGTTGTTAATGATTGTTATAAATAGGGATGTGCTATAACTAAGTCGAGACCCCTGCGGACACCACGGTTACCTGTCTGCTGAGTGGTGAATATACTTCGAAAAGACTCACTGGAAAGAAGGGTACCTAAAAGTAAGCGATATTTCCTCAATTTTTAAAGCTACGGCCTCTTGATTTGTGATATGTGAGGTGTACGCATGGAAAGTAGTGAACTTTTTGTCGGAAGATCCCTTAAACATCTCGGCACCATAATTAACTAAGTCAACTTTGAAGTTAAAAAAGAAATATAAATGTGTGTTTCCGGCCGTTTGAGACAAGCAAAGTTGTTGTCTTAGATTAAAAAACTGAACAATTTTTGAACTTCAATTTTACCCATTCTAAGTTCGAAAGTTATTCTCGTGCACACGTTCATGCAAAAACTCTAACCTCATGCAAATTTTCTGTCTGAACAAGTTTTATTCAAACCAAATTTTTCGTGATTTTTGGGTTTTTACTCGCTTGATTTGTGCAAATTAGTTTGAACAAACCAATTAGTGCAAAATTGCATGACCGTGTAAATCAAGCCTTAAATTAATATCCAGCTAAGACGGAAGCGCAGTGAAAAAAAAGCACAATATTTTATAATAATTCTTTTAATTTTTTTTTATATAATTCAAAATTGAATATGTCAGTAGTTCCAATCTACTTCATTAATTTTCAGCCCGTATATACTTCAAGAAATAAAAATTTAACGATTTTTTAATCGCAAATTGATTTCATCTCTGGCGATGTCAACTATAAAAAATATAAAACCGAAACTCTGACTTGCGGATTTTTATATATTTTATGCAAGACTGTTAAACAAAGTTCTATACAGATCGTTATATCTCGCAAGAAAAAAGTAAAAGAAAATCTTTAGAGTAATTTCGTTCAACTAGTGGTATGTATTTCGTATAAATCTGAGTCTCGATGTTTTTGAGAAGGTCCTCATAATATTATGATTCTGATTTTTCGGGCTACGCCGTAACAGTACACTGTCTTATAAATAAATTGAAAAAAATGATTTAAAAAAATTTAAGATATGCTTACCTAACCTTTTTTATAGTGCATTCATTCACTCTTAGTCGAATATTTGTTTTATTTCTAAATAGATTGTTTATATTTTAATTGATCAATCGATAATAATTATACAACAAAACCACGAGAAAAGAAATTTTCGGAAAAAAAAACAAACAATCAAAATATCATTATCCAAAATCTTTTAACCTATTTTAGTTAGTTTTTAAAATAATTTAATATATTGAGTATAAATCGATTTTAATATTGATTTCGATCTAAATTTAATATGTTTTGATAGAAAATATATAAACCACAAAATAAATTAAAATTCCTACGCACTTTTTACGCAAAGAAAGAATTAATTTATTTAAAAAAAAATTGTGGCTACATAAATTGATTAGCCGTTGGGTAAATCGATTAACAAATATAGGTTTCTTCAAAAATGTTATAAACACACTATTTACTGCAATATTACAGAATTTTATGTGGTTTCAGCAGGGAACATTAATTCTGTGAAATTTTAAAAAAAAGATTTATTATATAGAGATTCCGACCCCTTTTAAATCTACTTCAAACAAAAAAGTAGTAGGTTATAAATTTGACTGTATTTTTTTTAAATGTGTGTTACCTCAGAAATTTCGACTGGATGAAGCTAGTGCTTCCCGTGTGGTCCCATTTCATTTTGGTTCAGTTCTGAAGAGGACGAATAACTCAATATCACGCCAACCGATTTCGACGGTTTTTTTTTCGTGACAAATTAGTTAGTGTACTTCAGATTCACTGAAATTCACAAAATAAAAAAAACTTTTAACAGCAATTTTTTGTAAGCAATGTCATATTAGTATGTATTCAATATACATTATGCTTTTTTAAGTTGATATTTGCTTGGAACTCGAAAAATATCTGTTATCGATAAAAAAGCTTGAAAAAAAAATATTGGATGTTTAGTCGTACTTCTTACTCAGACATTATACTCGACCTAGGTTTTCAAGCTCAATGAAAAATTCACTCTTCTCCATAACTGGTAATCGTATAAAGAACACTTTATGCTATTGATTAAAAAAATTACAAAAAATTAAAAATTTTTTTGGTTGAAACATAAAAACATGACCAATACTAATTGATTAGAACAGTATGAAAAGATAAGCGATAGTACTTCTGAAGCCTTATGATGAGGAAAAAAAAATTCCGAAAGTTGAGAGTTAGCTCAAGATTTGCTTGATTAAATGGCAAATGAAAAATTTTATGAATGAAATATAGTTTACTAGGTTTGATGATATAAAGCAATTAATTATAAGTGCAAATTAGTGAAATTTAAATCAATTGAATTTAATAAATCATATCAATTAAAATATTATAAAATTTTAAATAAATTATACATTAAAAGTGTACTACATGTTATTTTTATAGATAAATAATTTCATATTATTATTTTCTATAATTGCATCTAATTTTTCATATAATTTTTCGCATTTGATTTCAAGATTAAAATCTTTTCATTTTTTTTTTCTAAGCATATTGAAAGTTTTTACTACTATTGTTGTTGGTCAGCATAACAAGATAGAAGCATTTTATTTTATAAGCTATATTTTATGGTATGCTACTTTTTTCCATACCAAAATTGTTCGTGCAAATAATCGTAAATATAAATTATATTATTTATAATTTAAGTTTTATTCACAATAAATTTATAAATATGTTATTTGTTTCTGTATAGTTGAGAAATGTTTTTATAATATTGTCTTATTAATTTAAAATATAACAATATTGAACATACTATGATGGTCCAGGCTCTATTATAGCCCACGTTTAAAAAAAAGTATTTAGTGACTAGTACTTTTCACATTTCATGGGCATGCGTAAAGTGGTTCCAAAAAGCTTTAATAGTTAAAATTATTTTGTTATGAGGAGTACATTTTCATATCAAAACGTTTGGACATTGACTGAAAGGGAGACTTTTTTACCAGTCATTTATTACAATTGAGTAAGGTTGCATTTATTCCTTATATTTCGGTAGTGCGCACATGTCGATCTTATATAATAATTCTGCGAATGGGCTAGGCCTGAATGTATCAACCTCACCTAAAGAGACCTTATGTTTTGCAAGTGTGCACATTTTTGCCTAATATTTTTATAGTGCGTACAGATTTATGTCACTTCTGCACATTGATTGACCTTTAATACTACAACTGCGCATATATAGGCTTCACATTACCATTTCCGGAAGGTAGCGATGAAAAAAGCGTTACATGAAAGACATCACACCTTTCTAGCATGTTAAGAAGAAAAGGAATGGTTTTGGTCGATTTTTTCCCTATTTACAAGGAATTATGTGTATCAAAAACACCCGTCAAATTTTTCGGGTACGGAACCCTAAAATCGCACTTGAAATATATCTAAGAATACTCTTTATTAAATTACTGCTTTCCTTAAAGCTTTTTTTAAACTGAATCAATTTTCAAGATCATCCCTAATTTTTTAGTTTTTCGGGTACGGAATTCTAAACTCGCAGACACACACACATAGCGGTCAAACTTATATCACCTCATTTTTTTAGTTCGGGGGTTAATAAAATTAAACTTTTATGCTGTGACGAAGGTAAGGTTTGATTATTTTTACCCTTGCTACCCGTTACCTACCAAAGCTACCATCATCCAAACTTTACAGTCTTGGATCGTTCTTAACTGTATAGAAGACGAATACAGAGAAAAATTCTGCTATTATAAAATAACAAAATTCAAATTAACCAAATCATATTAAATTTATCTAAAATTTATTGCTACTGATAATAAAAATTAATAAAATATCTTTGTTGATTTTGTTGATCAAATAATTAAGAAAGTTATTATTATTTATAATATAGGTATTAAATTACTTTCTTAATAAAATATTAAATTTCACAATAGATAAATATGAAGAAATTATTATTAATAATAATAACTAATGACAAATACATTGATTTATTTTAAAAACAAAATAAAAACATTTTCTATGCTAATACATTTATGTATTTATTTATTTATTAAAAACTGCAACTAATAGTTGACGTGACTCTTATTACGATAATACATTACTTACTTACTTTTACTAAAATTCTCATAATCAAATAAGAAAAACATTTTTATTAAAAAAAATAAAAGTCTGAAAATATATCAGATCGTTTGAGGTAGCTAGTAAATTTTACAGTAAAAGTAAGTTTTATCGATTACGAAACTTTGTATTAAAAAAAATTCATTTATCTCTTTGAATTTATACTTTGAATCATTTCCAGTTTTTTGCAAATCTTATTGTTTTTTCATACCCATTTCCATTGTCACTTCCAGACCATTCTGAAGATCTTGCATCAAGCATCGGCTCAACAGATAGTCTATTGATTGTTTCTACCTATGCAAGCTAGATCGTTCTTATGATTCAATGATCGCCTGGTCCTAGTGCAACCTTACTCTCGCAATCATCTTGATTCTGCTATTCCTCTCTTTCATTATTCTTTATGCTATCATCGACTTTATGCAGCTAACTTGGCAACTCTGCCTGCCTCCATTTTTCTGTTCACATTAGAATCCAGCATAGACAGATTTAAAATTCATCTCCTTCTTTGATCGAATTACTGACGCTATTCTTCAGCCTAAAAAAACTTTTCAATATCCAGCACCTTATAGTAGGTAAGTTTGTATAATTCATAAATTACTGCGTATTCTCAGCCCCATACGCTCTCTTAAGGGTATATGTACAAACACTTCCTTCAAGATAACTTTTGGCGATCGCAATGTACAAAGGACGGTTTAGGAACTCTGAATCTCAATAGGGAATAACAACTAAACCATTATTATAGTAATTAATGTCTTTTTAATTACTTAAAATTAATTAATAAAAGTGCAAATTTAGTGAGAGAAATTCAAAATTTCTAAAACGGACATGCATATTTTAAAACGGACATAACGTCATAGTTTTGGCTAGTCAATTTCGTTGACTTAGTGTATGGCATTAATTACTTATATTTTGTACGGTATTACATTGAGTTATATTATTCTACGACTTTTGATTAGAAAACTTAATACTTAACATAATAACGAGTGTAAATTCTGTGTTGTAAATTCATTTTTGTAAAGTATAAATTAAACATTGAACTGTCACCAATTGACAGCTCACATATTAATACGTCATCAACAGAGAGCGCCAAGAGACTGCCCCAAATTTATATGAAAAACATATTTCCCTGCCTAAAAACACGATAAAATGGTAGCACTAGGTTTTCGCAATGGTTTTATCAGTGAAATTATCCAACAGTGAAAGTATTCTCGTTTTTTATCTACTAACCATCAATAATAAAATAATAATAGATATTTTATTTTGGTGATGCATCAATGATTTAAATTACTACCACTTTTTTATTAAAAACATTTTTTTTTTCAAATATGTATCATGAAACACATAAAACACCGAATTCATAAATAGCGTTCTACATTTATTTTTCTAACATTATCCAAACAAGATTAAAATTTAATAAAAATGCTTTTATTGTTAACAATTAATTATTAACTTAAATTTTCAATTAATTCAATATAAAATTAATCAAAAAATAAATAATATGATGCATCGAATAATAATCAGATTTAATTTCATTATAAAATAAATTCTTTCAAATTAAAATATTTTTTAATTATTAATAATTATTTAATATAAAAAAATTAAATTTAAGTTTAAAAATGAAAATTATTTCAAATAATAATTTAATAGTTTTTGTGTTGTGTATTGTGTTTGACCTTGTGGCATCTGGTGGAGGCGGCGGTGGGAAAAATGAAAAGTAAGGCAAGCTTTTTGAAGTGTTTGTATTTAGTGATGGGAAACTTTTAATTTTTGTGCAAATGTTTACTGGATTATAACTAGTTTGGAAAACAAAGCTCATTATTCAATTTTTAATTCAAATGAACGGCTAGGATTTTTTGCCAGATAAGGAATTGGGAATTGTTTTTATATAAAGTAGCCCATTATCGTAGAAAAAGTTTCTTCATTGGAAATAAATTGAAACGATTAAGAATGTACGAGAAGCAAGGCAATTTTAAATTAAAAGCTTGTTTTTTATATGAAGTTGGGTCAAATCTAAATCAATGCTGAAAATTTTAAATAAATGAATGACTTCAAAAGTAGTATTTAACATTGGTTTTATGGTAAAACGGTAGATGGATGATATGTTTTCATAGATTTCTTAAAACCTTAATAAATTATTGAAAAAAACAGGTTGTTCCCGACTAATTATGTATGAGCACGGTAGCACAAATTAAAAAAATATACATTTTCAATTTTGATGGTGAAATATGTTTTAACATGACAATATTAGACGAAAAGTAAGAATAAAATTTTTCAATATCTGGAGTAATTTTAAAAAAATCGAAAATTTTGTTTAATTATTTTGCTTTCGATATTTCGAAAACCAAGGCAGATATCGAAAAATTTTATTTCTATTTTTCGTCTACATTCATGAAGTTATAACAAAATTCATCATTAAAATTGAAAATAAGGTGCAAATAATTTCAACCACAAGTCTAAACTGGCCTTGGCGCTCGTACTACCATAAAAATTCTAAAAACTTAATCGCTGTAGCTGATTATATGATGCTTTACTGAGATTTATCATAATGAGAAAGTTTTCCATAGGATGGCGTTATTTGACGGCTTATCGTCATCACCCTACTAGGAAACTCTAGTTTTATCTATATGAAATTAGTTTTATCTGTATTTTTAGCTGTATGAAACAGGATTGAATATCGTAGTTGCTACAATTTAGGTTGCCTATAATGAATTTTAATTATGTTTCAGGGTTCATTTCAAAATTCAAGTACCAAAATTTGTAAATAAACACACTCATACAAAAACTATTTACATCCATGTTCATGAGCCACCAAAGACACAAAAACATGAGCATCACCATGCTCACGAACATGACCATCATCACGATACTCATCACGGTCATGGTCACGATGACCATGGTGGAGGTCATGGCCATGAACATTCCTATCACCATTCATTTCATCATTCGCATCATGACGATCATGGATCACATCATCATACCAGTCATCATGGTGGTCATGACCGAAGTTCAACTGGTGGGCATCATCACAAGCCACCTGCACCAAAGCCTCCACCACCGAAGCCACATCACCATCATCCTGCACCACCTCCAGCACATAAACCAAAAGGTCATCCTCATCATGGGCATGGGGGAGGAGGAGATGGACATCATCATCATGCACCGCCAGTACACAAACCAAAGAAACCACCAGCGAAACATCCACCACCACCTCATCATCATCCACATCATCCTCATCATGCCCATCATCCAAAGCCTAAACCACATCCAAAACATCCAAAGCCAATACCAAAACCACCGGTACATAAGCATCATCCTATTAAACCTGTACATGAGCATCATCCGCATGAAGCTCCACCTCCTAAGTATCCTAAAAAAGGTGGACATGAACACGTTGTACATAATCAAAAATATACTGAGCATTATACTGAGTATAACAATGATGATTACGAACATAGTCCACAATACTATAAACAAATTGAGGAAGAAGCTCCATATTATGAAGCGGTTGAAGAACTGGAAGATCATGATGATACCGAACATGATGTTGGTACACATGCTGGTTATATCAATCCAGATTATAGCGTGAAGTAAGTATCGCTTAAAGACTCGTTAATCCTTGTTTGGTTCAAATATTTTTACTTTACTCTCAATTATCGGTTTTTCTTCGCTTTTCTTTTCGTGAAGTCGATGTCTTCTTCACATTTCAAGTTTCTTTTTTTAAAATTTCGTTCTTTTTTATATTTTTGATAAAATCTCAATTTCAAGCAAAGTTTGGCGATGGCCTTTCTTGTGGCAATGGCAGGTTCAATATCGTGGGCTAGCGGGGGGGCAAGAGTGACTGACAAGTTTAAGCTGCTCAGGCTCATCATTTTTGGAATCAACTCAATAGCTAAGAGTAGCTCTGCTCACTTCTGCGGTGTGAAAGTTGCGTCTGAACTCAACTCGGGTGGTAAGCTGGCATATTTACCAGTGCTGTAAGATAGGGCACGACTCATCACGGTAGCCATGATGGAAGACATACTAGAAGTTTTAGAAGTTTTGGCACGCTAACTTGGCGTATCCCAGTGGCCTTAGCTCTTTTAGAGGGTCTGTCTGACCTTGGGGGTTTTTTTATATTAAAAAATTTCATTAGTAAATTTTCACCGTTTGATTTCTTTTCTAGCAATCATCATGAAGAAGAGCCAACAGTTACTTACCCGGAAGAAACCCAACAAAAAACTTATCAAAATAACTACTACCAAAACAATTATGAAAATACAATATTACCAGAAAATGAATCTGCCCTTTTACAAAATCCATACATCCATGCGTTCATCCATGGTAACACAGATATGAGTAACCAACAACCAATCAGTCACCAACAATACAACCAACAACCGAATAATGTGTACTTACACCAAGCGCCCTCAACTGATGAAACTTATCTACAAAATGATGTCACTTACGATTCATACGGGAACGTTATCTCCGATCAGAATAAGAAAAATTTCTATAATAATTTTCCACCTCTGAATAATATACCATTCAAACCCACTCCCACATTTTCAATACCCAATCCTTCACCACCGGTGACTAATGAAGAATTATATCGATCAGAAAATAATCGATACACTAATGCGGATAAACAAATCGAGCAAGATTTTCATATTGACGCTGAATCCTTCAATCATTCAATTATTTATGACACACCTCCGCCTAGAACAACTAGTAAACCAAAAAGACATCGAAATCCATCGAGTACACGCCATGGAAGTCGTTACAAACATAATAAATGATATTGAAAATAATTTAAATTTTAAAATGGACATAAATTATTGTGATATATACTTTACTAAAAAAGTAAGATAAAAATGTGTATTTTTTTATTTAAAAAAAGGCCATTTAAAATTTTGATAGCTGATTTGAATTTAGTGTGTCTAATATTCTAATATTTAAATACAATAGTGTTCCAATTTTTTGACTAGAATTTTTCTAAGGCTTTATAAAAGAAATAGTAATGTTTTTCACTCGTCGTAAATTTTTTCCATTATTAACTTGAATAGATAATGAAGATTTAATAAATTGATAAAATGGTCCAAAAGGAAACATGCTGAAAAAGATGCTTCTAAAAATGTAAAAGTAAGTTTAAGCACTATGGCGTCAGTTTTTCCCGGTACAGATGAGTACAAGTGGAAATATGGATGTCAGACCCAATGGTATCTCACCCCTGCACAAGCAAATATGTACGGTGTTGCTGGATACTAACTCTCCATAAGTATTCGAAGCAAATGACAAAAATGCTGTACAGAAATAAACATGGGGGCTTCGAAAATCAAACGGACGGGAGATCAAAAATTTTTTGTTACTTCTAAAACCAAAGTTACTGGATTTATTTCTGTACGGAACCAATGTAATTCGCTTCGAATACTTATGCAGAGTTAGTATCCAGCAACGCCGTATATTTTTGCTGCTGCAGGGTTAAGATACCAAGGGTGTGGCATCCATATTTTCAGATGTAATCACCTGTACCGAACAAAACTGACGCATGGTGATAAACTTACTTTTACATATATAGGATCATGTTTTTCAACATGATTCCTGGTGGGTCATTTCACTCGAAAAATTTCAGCATCGGCATGTGGTCTATAATATTGTTGTATATTTTATATAATACCCTCCAAAAAAAAAAAACACAAAAATTGAGCTACGAACATTCATTGTATGTAAATATTGTACATAAAACAAAGACCAAATTTTTGCTTTGATTTACTTCACATCTTATAAGATTATAGAGGGCCTAGAGCAGGCATGGGGAAACGTGACTTACAAAAGTCTCTCGGACTTCTAACTTAACATACGAGTAACAAGTGACAACCTAACCAGTAACAACATAAAATACGAGTAAGACAGAGACAACATTTTTTTTTTCTACCTATCTCATTACTATGGGAGAAACTGAGCTAGGTAGAAGAGTCGTTTACCCGTCTCGCTTCCTCCTCTATGAGCAATGCGGACTTGTATAAGGAGATACACAATAAAGTTATAACAATGGTGACTTTGACTTAAACTAACTTGCCCATGCCTGACCTAGACTCTAGACTAAAAAATTGCGGATGAGGTATTCTAAAAAAAAAAGGAAACTAGAAACAATTTACCAATGAAGATTACTTGACATTTTAATGAAAACGAGCCTACCTATTAGAGATGACATATTAATAGTACTCTTTAAATATAGGACTGACTACTCTATAAAATGACTTGACTTTTTAGAACATAATTTGACAAAATTCAATCATAGATTTCTTATTCTATAAAAAAAATAAGATATTTTTATGTATCAGTCTATTCCATTTTCTTTTTTCGAATTTAATAAATTGATAAAATTGTTATCTATATATATTGTATATTCTATATAGTGGCTTCCGAAAATAACAAATCACACGAAAATATTTTTAAAAACGATAAATATTGTTTTTAAAATAAAACAAATTAAAAAATATTTTTTTTGAAAAAATTGAGATTCATTTGGAATGTGGTATTAAAAATTCCATTTAACTGAACAATTTATAAGAACATGACATAAAAATTATAATAATTTTTATTTTTATGTTTTTTTTTTCTTTTTTGTAATAATTATTTATGTTAAAATGTTAATGGATTTTTATTTATTTTTGTTTTGTTAATTACGTATTTGTAATTATTATATATATATTTTTTTGTTTTGAAAAAGATTAAAAAACTTCCAAAAAAATGTTTAGTTATTTTTAGTTTATTTCTATTATTTTCTTTTTATTATAGTGAAAGTAATATTTTAAATAATTTTACCATATATATCAATTATTTATAAATTAGTGCATTTCAACAATTTAAAATGTGTCTGATCTATTAATTGCAAACAGCGAAATTCGAATTAATTTAAAGAATTTGTCTTTCAATTAAATATTCTTATCTAGTTTTCATAGATTTCAAAGAAGAAGGTAGGTATAAGTATTTTATGTGGTCATAATTGGGTTTAAATGATATTACACAAAACTTGGAGATATTATTAATTGTAATTTTTTTGATAATCATTGAAGCTTTCATTAATTTTTCCTTTTTTGATAATCATTGCGGCAAAGGAGACACATATGTTATATAGTGCAACTATTCGCACCGTGCGCGAGTTTCGTTTCCATGACAACGATACACTACATGTATGATGCATGTATAATTGTATGGGTTGCATTTATGATTTACATTGAAAATTTAATATTATTGTCTCACATATTTAAATAAATAATTATGATAATTTACATTTGAAAAATAATATTTGTGCAATTTGATTTCTTATTTTCACAATTTTTAATGCATTAAGTTTAATTAATTAGTGTTTTTCAATAATTTTAATATGACAGTTTCTATAACATTAACATGTAAAGAATTGCAAATTAGTCATAACAGCCTCCTTTATCGCCAAAATTTTTCACTGGAAGCACTAGCATTGATTTTATTGTCCCTACCATGACTACGCACACAACGAATACTGAATACGCAACAACAACATAAAATCGGTGATAATCGGCTTACAGCATTTTTACTTTTGAAAATACCATTCAATCAAATCATATTCAAGAGTAGGAACATACAAGCTTTTCTTACGTGAAACAAGTAGTTATGTGATGTTGTTTACAAGATAACAATCCCTATGATAAACAGAATGGGTTTGGTAATTTCCGTAATTTTGAATGAAGATTGAATTTCCTCCGACAAGTAAGTAAATTAAGTCACATGCTTAGCCAAACAAAGGTGAGAAAAAAACAAGACTGTGGTGGTCAGCGGTTACTTGAGTTTTTTTTTTATACATTAAGTTTAACCCTGATTTGAATATTTTATAACAAAAATCAAAGTATCTACTGATTAATTGCTTCTAAAATCAAAAATTTTAAACATTTTCCTAACATTTTTAGAATATTGGATTAACCGAACTTCAAATTCCAAGTATCATTAAAATCAAATCCAATAAATTATCCCTTATTAAACATATCATTTTAAAAGAATCTACATAGAAATGTTGTTAAAAATAAATAAAAAGAACATAAAAAATATATATAATAATAAAAAAAAATATTTATTTTATATCAATTAAAAAAATATAATATAAAAAGTATTTTGTTTCATTCTCATCAACAACAAACTAAAAATATTTAATTAATAACAAAAATCAAAACTTAATTTTAATACAATCAAAAAAACAACAATATATTAGGTAGTAGGTAAAACAGTTCAATGATATATCAACATTAATAAAAGAAAATCTATAACGCATATAATATAAAACTCACAACTCATTCGATGAGATAGATTAGAAAATAAGTTCAATATTTATATATAAACAAATCAATATTAATTTATTTATGGAAACAGTAGCGTAGCCAGAAAAATTATTCGTAAAATCTTTCACATACATTCTGAAATGTTTATTCATTATGTTAGTATTTTCAAATACTTTCTGGCTACACGCTTTGATTATTTTTATAAAAATTGTGTATCAACAGAAATACGACACAAAAATTGATTCTTTAATCAATAATAGTTTTTGTTTAAAAAAATGTTGTAGATGAATTTATTTAAATGTAATTTTAAAAAAATCTGGGCAATACGAGATTTGAACAAAACTGAATGAATAAAAACTATCAAATTTATAAAAATTCAAGAAAACTATATTTTTTGATAGGCAACTTGTATGACGTACTTGTTAAATTATCACGTATAGTTGTGTATCAAAATGATGCTTTGTTGATTTTACAGTTAGGTAGGTTTTATAAAGATTTTCTTTTTCCCGAACTAAATCAATGCTCTTTTACAAAACGACGTTGTCACATAAGTAAATTTTGCTGGAAGTAAGCGATCAATCAATGCACAAGGCAATGAAGTTAGTAAGATCGTTCGATTGACATTTTTTAGCAAAATTAGAAATCCAGGCTATTGTCATGCAGAGTTATCTTGAATTTTCCGCCAGTTTTTTTTCATTTTGTATTTTTGAAGATATAAGTGAGAGAAAGGCCGAATAAAATCTGAAATAATCCAATTCATTCAGCCAGCTAGCATTTCATAGGAACAATTTTTGCCAATCTAAAGTATAAGTTCATTTCCTGTGATTTTTTAGGGTATTTTGCCCCGATTAAAAATAATAATACCCAAACATCTAATTGAACAAGGATAAAATAATGGTATAGAAACATTTTTTTATAGATAACAATATAAAAACTATTACTCTCTCATATATGCTAGCAAGCATGTTTTTTATTTTTCGATTGCGTGTAAGTGGCTAAGGTAGATGTTGTTGATATGTTCTTTAATCACAGGTTCACATGTTTTTTTTTTAAAGAGTAGGTCTTCCACATAAGGAATGCAGCCAGTTTGTGTTGTTATTCATAGTCAATAGTAATTTCTTTCTAACCTATTAAATAAGTGTATAATCAGAACGTAAACGAAATGAAATACCTTCATCCATCCACATATATTCATTTTTGAAATGCATTCAAGCAATCATCTCTTCTCTCAATCTATCTCTCTTTAAAATTAACATTCTATTGATAAACTTGTTACATCATACATGTTCGATTGTCTTCTATTTTGATGGATTGATCATCGGTAATCAGACGCTTTGATTTTTAAACAAAAATAACATTTTATTCCTTCAAAAAAATATTGTAGTATTGTCGATTTATTCATTTTCTTTTAAAAAGGCAGGAGGGCATAATTTGGCTGAAAGCCGGTTTATATTGGAGAATACTAAACAGAGATGTGCCTCTTTCTATAAAGATAAATAAAGATCCAACAAAAAACAAAATTTTTCGGACACGGCCAATTTTTAAGACGATTTTAGTAGTCAATATTAATATCATTAACGACTGCTTAAAATAAATTTCCTATTTTCGAATAATTTTGTTCTGACGAGTCAAATAACGAGAATTGTGGCATTCAAAATTTAGAAAACCTACTCAAACCAATCTTACTTCGATTTGCAGTGTTCTGTAGTAATAAGAATCTATTCATTTTAATTGGAAAATACTATAAAGAAGTTTGCCGGCTTTTTTATTCAAGATAAACTTTTTTGAAAAGAATATTAAATCAAATTTTGGATAATTCAGATACAATTATAAAGAATTTTTTTTTAAAATTAATTTTCTGGTTTAAATTAATTTTAAGCGTAACATAATTTCTTTATCCTTTCAAACAAAATCCTAATCACATCAATTTTTGTGAATAAACCGATATTTCTGTTGATAATCAATTGTTATGTATTTACGAATGTTTTCTTTTAAAAGTCCAGTTTCTCAGTTAATGAAATTCAATCAGTTTCTCTCAAATATCGACTTAGAGATAAAACTGACTTTAATTTCAGCTTAAGAATATCTAACCGATTCTTTTAAACTACCAAAGACAACTATACTTTACAGTTTTTCGAAAGCCAGTTTTTCTGAGGTGTTTAAATGTGTACTCTATACGATTAATCCACTTTTGCACTGATAAACTGGAGTTTTTTTTAAGGCTTGGTTTCTCCAACTTTGATTAATTTTGATTGTTATTGAATTTATCTTCTAATCAAATATCATTTGAACTCTAGACTAGGAATTCTAATCAATGATTATCAAGTTAATCGAAGTTGGTATGTATAACAAGGTCTTTTTTAAAGTTGAATCAGTCTGAAATATTAAGCTAATGATTAAGTTTTGGAAGTAGGTAATCTAACTAAAGAAGTGACTAAGAAAAGAAAATGGCAGTATTACTTTGTAAGAGGTACACGTTTGATTTTACAACCCCCGTTTATAGGGGTGAAATTATTTTTAGTGGTAATGTCCACCACTGCTATGTTCGTCACCACCTCCATAACCACCATCGCCACCACCATGACCGCCACTATATTCAATGTGGCTGCTGCTTCCACCTCCGTAGCTACCGCCTCCATATCCGTGATCATCACCGCCTCCATAACCGCCATGACCACCACC
The DNA here is from genome assembly GCF_905475395.1 of Chrysoperla carnea. Classification (NCBI taxonomy): domain Eukaryota; kingdom Metazoa; phylum Arthropoda; class Insecta; order Neuroptera; family Chrysopidae; genus Chrysoperla; species Chrysoperla carnea. The sequence continues at coordinate 37,729,515 of NC_058339.1, forward strand.
GCCGCCACCTCCATGTGATACTTCAACACCACTATCAATACCTCCACTGTATCCAATTACTTTGTAATATTCATGATCACCGCCACCACCATGACCACCACCGCCACCGCCTCCATGACCACCTACTTTTTTATAGATTGTATGTGTGTGATGGATGTGATGGATTTTGTATGGTACATGAATGATAATTTTTTTGTGGGACCTGGAAAGTAGGAAAAAAAGTTATTACGATATACAATAAGACCGTGGCTAGAGTTAGAGCCCTGGCTTATCTTGCGCTGCAGATCTTTTGTTTCTCCCTAAAAATAGTTCGTTAAACAAAATTTGTTGAGGCTAGAGGTAACATATAGAAACAAAAATAAGGTCACATTTTTTGTGCTAGGACTGCTTCCAGGTTGGAGTCCCAACAATCCTAAACATTCTATACTTGACTCTCTGTAAGCTATATAGGTGCAAACAACAAGAAATGGTTAGTAAACTACGTGTCCATTCCCATCATCCCAGAAATAGTAAACTTAAATATTCCTATAAGTTGAAAGTTATAACATCTTTTTTGTGCCAAATATACAAATTATTATCTAAATTTGAACGTAAAGAAAGCAAATCGTATATTACGAAGTACAGATGGATCCAAAAAAAATTGTAGCTTGTCCATACATTCTTGTCATCCTAAAATCCACTTAAAACTTTATGTTTTCTGACCATCCAAACTTGTTACTTTCTAATTTATCTCAAATCTTAAATGAGACGATTGAATTATATCAAAAAGCCTCAGATAAAAATCGTTTTATATGACTTTCAAGTAATCAGTACCTATCAGTATAAAATGAAAGGTAAATCAAAATTGATTTACAATTCAAATAAAAACGTATCATTGACAAATTTGATATAAAAAATAAATGAATAAATAATAAAGTACTTTCATTTAATAAGATTTAATAACAGTTCCCTTTTTTTGTAAAAAAAAAACTTCAAATTATGTATTTAGCTTTGCCATTGTGAAAGTATTAAATTTTATTTTTAAATTTTTGTTTGTTAATTGCTTTATTAAAGCGTATTATGAATTTTGTTTATTTTTTTGGAAGTTTTATTTTTGACATTCATTTTTGGTGAAACTTACCCGCCTCCACCTCCAGCTGATACGCATAATATTCCAAAGACGCAAACAGCAGCGGCTGACAACAACTGAAAATAAATTTGAAAAAATACATTAACTTTAAAAATTGATTAAAGATTGCTGGAAATGTTATCGGATTTTTTTTACATATAAAGTTGGACTAAATAATCAATTTTAAAAATTTTAGGAAGTGTTGCCCGATTATTTAAATAAATAAATGACTTATTAAATAGCATATTTAACATTGGTTATATAGGAAAACGGTAGATATATGATATGTTTTCATAGATTTCTCCAAAACTAGTCGGTAGAAATTAAAAAAAACAAAAACTATTTCAAGTAAACTTAAGTACCCGACTAATTAAAGACGTATGAGCACGGTAGTGGAAACACAACTTATAAAATAAGTTAAGCTAGTAAAAATATGTCATTAATTCAAATTTAATGCATTATGTGTATGATCTCAAAAATAAGTGACAAAACCGCTTTGATTTTCAATGGACATTCAAATTACAAAAAATGATTTATTTTGTTATTTTTGGTTAATTGAAATTTATGTATGAACACAAAGACCCTTTTTATGTTATATAATCTGTATTTCTAGGTGTTATAATTCCAAAATAGGAGGTTTTAAAGACCATTATGTTTTTATTTTATTATTGTTATAAATTATAAAAAAAAAAATACAACTTAAAATCTAATAAAGCCCACCCTTAATTAAAAAGAAAAAAAAATTATTAAAAAAAATATCCACTCCCATATGATGTAAAATAAAAATTTTGTTCAATAAAAATTAATAATTAAAATTGTTTTTACACATATTTTTGAATACTTTCGTCTGAGGGTATATAACGTTAATATGACGTATTTGAACATTTATTCTGAATATGAAAAGTTTGTTTTCTGATCCAAGTTTTAATGTAACACGGTGGTAAAATAAATACCACAGGCCATTTGATAAAACTTTATGCAATTTCCATAACATCTTCACCATCGTAGTATTAAACAAGTGAAAACAAACAATTGACTGAGTTAATTGTTGAAAAACCATGCATAGGCAGTGTTGATTACCCTTATCACATTACACATATACTCTTTTCCCATATAATACATACTATACAATTTACGCCAAACTTGCGCCCTCACGGGTAAACAGTGATGTTTACGAAAAAATGTTTCAAACAGAAGTTGTTTATTTTTTTACAAGGGATATTTTTTACATTTATAATTTTGTTATATCTATAACGGTTTACAAGATGGGTCCTATGGACCCAAGACCCAATTGACCTATGTTGCTCATTTACGAACTTGATCTCACTATTTACGTCCTGAGTACGCTGTAAAAATTTTAACTTGATATCTTTTTTCGTTTTTGAGTTATCGTGTTATTTGAGTTACCTATTTTGAATAATTAGGTGATTTTATAAACATCTATACCAAAATTTTGTTCGTAGCATCAATATTTTTAAGCGTTACAAACTTGCGACTAAACTTAGTATACCTTGCATATTACATATATGCATGGAATAAAAACTCTAGAGCAACGGAGTTCCATCGCTATTGTCATATTTCCGCATCATTATATATTTCTTATTATAAAATTTATTGAATTAGGATTTTTGTGTTTCAATGTTTATGAAAACATGAAATAACCCGAACTCAATTCATATACAAATTTTGAACAACTCCATTAAGAAAAAGTGGTTCTAAAAACTTGAAAAAACACGAAAAATATAAAATTTTTTGGAATAAACAAGTGTGAAAGCAGAATGGAAAGTTGACTCCCCCAAAAGGCACCTCCTTGACATTAAGCCCACATATATACCGATTTTCAAACTTTTAGGTTAATTTTAGGCAACTTTACAGAAATTTAAAGCCATAAAAGCATCGAAAAACGCAGTTGATTGTATGAGGAAATTTGACTAAAAATTTTATTGGCAAAGAAAGTTTATTCATGAAAAATAAAATTTAGCAATTTCTTAGGAAAGTTTTTTCGGCGCAAATATAAAAATATCGATTTATTACATACTCCATAAAAGAAACTGCTTGGGATATCAAGTAGTAATGAGATTTTTAATTTACGTTTATTAAAAATAGCATAAGTCCAGAAAAATAAGATGGCAAATCAATTTGAAAATTAATTTTTCCTTTATATGCTCAGAACACGAAAGTTACGTGAGTGCGTACTCATGAAGATTTTATTAAAAGCAGTACTTGTTCAACATTTTTAAGTGTATACCAATTTGCTTCTTTGGTTATTAAATGAAATTAATTGACGCTATAACATTTTATTAAAATATTTTTGTTATTAATTTCATATTAAAAAAAAATTAATAATACCTTAAAAGTGTTAAATTAATTTTGGTAAAAAAAATTTAATCGATAATTTTAATATCGATTGAATTCCGTACTGTGACGATTCTATGCTATGGATTTAGTATTGTATCCGTAGAATTGTATTAGTAGATAACTTTCCTTCTTATCTTTTTATTATTCGAAAACGTAAGCTCTAGGTATCCCAACGAAACTAAATAGTTTTATTGATAAGGTTCAGTGGCGCAGCGAGGGGAGGCAAGGGAGTTCAGCATACCCCGGGTGCTACTCACAAAGGGCGCCAAATGGTCCACAAAACAAAAAATTGCTGAATAATTTTTATTTTTATTATAATTGATTTCTGGAAAATATATTTAAAATTTAATGCCAGTGTAATCTAACAAATGTTAATTCGTTAATAAATATAAAAGGAACTCTAAAAGTCTAAATCAAACTGAAATAATATGTTCATAATAGAAATGGCATGTTCATAATCTTTTCTACTGGCAGCGCTGACTCGACCTGTTTTCTATCAACACTTCCTTATGGCATCTACAGCTCCGTAAAGAAGCAATAGAAACGCAATTGAAAATTTGTCCCATTTGTCCCGTTTAGGGCAATTGATAATTTGTACCATAGTTACAGCCCATAATTACAAAAGCTACTTTCTCAATGGCACCATTACTCAGTGGTTTTGGACTCTTTCTGAAGTACGCCTTTACACATTTTAATTTTTATCGAAAAATCATAATTCGAAACTTGCAAAATAAAAGGACTAGTAAGAGCCGTTTCATATTAATTAAAATTTCACATAAATGAAATGGATAATTTGTTTCAGTTAACTTTGCTACAATTTTTTGGAATTAAATAGCTTTGGTCATTCTGAACATAATTTCCCTTGAAACGGAATCACAGAAAAATTAACATAACCGTATTAGTTGCCAATTTTCGGAAAATTTTGTTTATCAGGACATTTGTTTATAGGTACAACGCCACTTCTACATTTGATTTACGTGAACTTCCGTTAAATTCATTGCACACTTTTGATTAACGAAATACAGTAAACAAAAAACACATATCGAGTAAAAATCCACACGTAATCCGTTGTTATATCCGCCTAATACGTAATCCAAACCGTATATGGTATTAAACACTAAATCGTTACACTTTTTCCGGTAAAAATTGTTTTTGGTCAAAATAATGTAGTATCAAAACTCACCACAATATTTTTTGTTGTTGCCATTTTTTTTTAAATATTGTTAATCCAAAAATTTGTATTAGTTGTTAACTAAACAGATCACTTTTTGAATTTGATGATTTACTAGGAATCACAACATTATTTATATACTAAAAATAGTATAGATAACCCATCCACATATTCATTCATTAAAAACCTTTTGAAATGAAAGGAAAAAGGTATCATTTTCCTGAAGAATATCTATCTCTATGTACTTTGAAAGTTCATTGTTTTTGTTATATGATTAATCTTTCATTTGAGTATATAATATAAAAAAAATATATATAAAGTAATTGTATATTTTTAATGCTATTTTTATCTTTGTCACACTAAATGATATCAAATATAGAAGTGTATCTGTTTTTTTTTTCTTACGAATTTTTTTACAATTTTTACTCATATTATACATTTTTATATGCACACATACAAAGAGTTTAAAAATTTACGTGTCATTATGATTTTAATTGTTCAGCTAAGGCTTTCATTAAATGACCTGCAAATGAGCAGTCCATTTGCAGACTGATAGAAGGCTTAATTATCTGAAGACAATATTAAACTAAAATGACTACATGTTACCACCAAACGAGTTCTCCTTCGACTTTGTTATTTTGCTATTTGCAAAACAAATATCATTAGAGACTAAAGTAGAAAAATACTTTTAGACGCCCTAAAATAAGGTAAGGTTTTTGAAATACATAAATGTCATCAACTTGACATTGATCAAATTATACCTACGGAAGCCTGGCATTCATAATTTTATTTAGATGAATAGACAAAACATCAATTCGATCTGAATCTGAAAATAGATATCATCAAAGTTTATTGATAATCTTAGGTCAAAAGTTTTGGAAGAATATCCTCTATTGACCCTGGCAACTTTTGGCTAGAGCATTTCCTTCGAAAGCTGAAGGTTTGCAAAAAAATGGCTTAGATGAAAAATGTTTTTATTCTATATCTTACCGTTTAGGATCTAACTTGGCTATTTAAGAACTCAACTTGTGTTCCAGTTATTTTTTGATTTTTTGATTGGTTAACTAAAAACGAGATATTAAGGTGTATAGATTAAAATGGCCCACCCTGTATATCTAAAATTCTTTGCGTGGAAATCCACATTTGAATGATTATCATATTTCAATGTATTTAAAACTTTTCAATGAATTGGAGTCGATTACTCAAATGTGTTACTTTTGACTGGGTGAACCGATCTTGATGATTCTTTATCTACTTGAAAGCTGGTGTTTCCCGTGTGGCCCCATTTCATACTGGTCCAGTTCTGACAACGGCATCCAAGAGAAAACCATAAAAGTCTTAAATTTGCATTAAGTATGCACGGCAAGAGGACGATTAACTCAATATCACGTAAACCGATTTCGATTATTCTTTTTTTTTTAGTGAAAAATTAGTTATTGTACTTCATATTCACTAAAAATCAGAAAATAAAAACAACTTTTAACAAAAAGAAAACCGACTTCAAAAGAAAAACTTTTCCAAAACAAATTAATATGCACTAAAAGCCAAGCTAATGTAGCAAACTGTTCTGTCAGAGTTGTTTCCTTGACTGACACCGACTCCAAAAATAACAATAATAATTTTAAATACATTGTGTTATCGTTATTTTTTTACTTTTTAGTGCATATTAATTTGTTTTGGAAAAGTTTTTCTTTTGAAGTCGGTTTACTTATTGTTTTTGTTTCCTATTTAATTTTAGTATAAGAATTGGTTTAACTTTAGTCTAAGATTCAAACAAAAGTTCGTAATAAAAAGTAAAGTCTTATCATTACTATGGTTTTTCTCGGTAATTCCACCATTCAGTATAATACAAATCAAAGTTCAAAAACTTGATAGTATTTTTTTATCTCGATACTTTTTAAATACATTGTAGTACATAGACAGGGTCTGCAATACATAATAAAACAAAGTGGGGTAATTATAATATATTTATAAATAATAATATTAATAAAATAAATGTTCTGTAAACAAATAATAATATTAATAATAACATGATAGCAACTTTACTCATATGTGCAATTTTTTTATGTGTTATCTTTGCATAACTATAAATGGTAGCTAATACCATGATGGATGCTTGCAGCTACAAAAAAAACAAAAAAATTCTCTTTCTTTTGCTTGAAATAATTATTACTTATGTATTTATTATATACTTATGTTTGTTTGAATTTGAAGTTGTTCGATCAGCTTCAATGAAAATAAACAATAATATTTGTCTTAAAAAATAAGTAAAGATATTAATTATAAAAATTTGATGTTGCTTCCAGAAGTTACAACTGTTTTCAGAAATGGTTATTAACATATTATCGAGTTGTCACTTTAAGGTAATTTTAATTAAAATGTAATAATAACAGAATCGGTTCTTTTACTAATAATAATACTCTGAATATTTCAACAACAACAAAAATCTTTATTCAGTAGCTTTAAAATTAACGAAAAACCGGTAGCTTTCTTGTTCGATGGCCACAAATAAATTTTTGGTTCAGAAACCTAAAAGATCAGAAGGTATCAAGTATCTCAAATACAGTCCAGTATCAGTATCCGGAACCCCCCTGGTTATTATTGAATCCCGATTCTCGAGACTCTACTGTATTTTTTTGTCACTGAGCTGAGAGAGTTTAGAAATTATTCTCGTATAGAGTGGCAATAATTTTGCACTAATTAAATATAATTAATACAATAAATTCAAAAAATTTAAAAAATATATTTTCTATAATGCATTAACCAAAACTAAAAAAGAAAAAAAAAACATAAAAGTCGGAAATAGAACTTTTAATGAATTATATATTACATTCTATAATTATACATATGAAGGGTTTTTCTTCGAGAGTGTCCAAAATTCAAAGTTATGTAGATACCTCGAAATTTTTTGTATATATTAGAGAGTTATATCGTATTTTGTTTTATATATTGTACTTGACAAATAGTACTTAACATCCATAATTTCGCTGATCAGAGCAATTATAAACTATTGCGAAAATCATACAACATTACAGCGTATTATATGTTGAATCTCATACATAAATTGTTGACCTTTTTTTCTCCAAATGAGTGTTTTGGTATCGTAGAAAATTTTAAATCAACTGATTCAATAAATTTTATCAAAAAAACATGTGAAAAACCAAATTTATTACTTTAAACAAGTGAAAACAAACAATTGACTGAATAAATTGTTGAAATACCATGTATAAACAGTACACATACATACATATCACAATACACATACATACATATCACACATATATAACTGATATTCCCATATAATACATACTATACAATTTGCGCATTCTTTGTGCTCTCACGGGTAAACGGTGATGTTTACGAAAAAATTTTGTTGTTTCAAACAAAAGTTGGTTATTTTTTTTATAATATTTTTTACATTTAAGCTATTGTTCTGTCTCTAACGGTTTACAAGTTGGGCCCTACGGACCGAAGACCCAATTGACATGTTGTTCATTTACGAACTCGACCTGACTTTTTACGTCCTAAGCACGCTATAAATTTCAGATTGATATCTCTTTTCGTTTTTGAGTAATCGTGATGACAGACGGACAGACAGACAGACAACCGAAAATGAACTAATTAGGTGATTTTATACACCTATACCAAAATTTTGTTCATAGTATCAATATTTTTAAGCGTTACAAACTTGGGACTAAAATTAGTATACCTTGGTATATTTCATATACATGGTATCAAAAAAGTTAAATAACTCACATAGAACTTAATTAAAGATAAAAGACACTATTAATGGAAAACCTTTTATCTAAGTGTTTTGATATGTAATTATTAATTATAGTTAATAATTATATTCATTCATATTAACAATTTGCAATTTGCATTAATTATTATTTTATTTTCAAATTCAAACATTCACTTTAGTTGTAGTTTAATATCATCGAATAAATAATAAACATGTTCAATTCTATAATAGCTTGTGGCTTCATTCCGCGTAATAAATGCTGCAAATATGATTAATGAGAATTTGTTTTTTATGTAATTATGTAAGACAAGAAGTTAATATTACTCTAATATTAAATCTGAATAATACATTATTGAATAATAAAAAATTTCATTTTCGTAATTTATTTATTGTAATCCGAAAATTGGCCGCGGTATACATAGGGTGGCGGGTTCGATTCCCGCCGTCGCATCAAAATTATTTAATTAATAGTTGTGATGGGCTGGTGTAGTGCATGGTATATGCATGAAGGAGCTGCTCTCAGCCTCTGAAATTGACGAGCTGCTAAATGAAATTATCAGCGGAAAGGTGGTAAAACACATATATGGTATCACAATGAGCTCTATAGCCTGGTGACCAGAATGACTCGGCTGTACAACTTACCTACTGAATTATCTCAAAATTTTTATAAAATGCATCCAAAATAACGAATATGATGTCCAAATAGTCCTCGGTGTACCTGAGGACCAGAATACCCTGGTTGCAGAGTTCATCCCCAAAATTTTTCACCGTACACCGAGGAGTATTTTACACATCATATTCGTGATCAGCGACGTCGAAAATCCCCGAGTAATTATTTTGAATGCATTTTCCATGAATGCAAGCCCATAATTTCAATTTAGAGTCAATCCTGAAGATGGTATGTACAACCAGCTCGTCCTGGTCTCCAGGTGCAAACTTTTGAATATCATATTCGCGATCAGCTACCCCTAAAATCCCGCAAGTAAAAAAATTTGGTCAATTTCGTTAATAACCTACCAATTAATAAATTTTTGCGAAGAAATTCATGGATTGTATATAATAAAATAGTTCACAATTTTTATAATTAACTTAATGGAAAAAACCGCATCTGAATCTTTCTATCCGGGAAAAAATCGATCTCAATTATGTGAAGTTCTTCTATATTTTTTGTATAAAATCAAAATCAATACTTATTTAATGAAAGCATAATAATAATAATGTACAATATAACACAATATTATTAATTTTTAATTCATATAGTACCAATTTCCTTATAGATAAACCTAATTCTTATTCATAATAATAATAATTATTATTATTATTTATTAAATTTGTGTCTAACAAGTATTACCGCATTTATAGAATTTATTTAATAAGCGTAACAAATTAAATATATTTTACTTTTAACAGAGGAAGAAGAATTCTGTTCTTCCGTTTATTTTTGTTGCATAACATAATTCTTATTTAATGAAAGTTATATAAATATTAGGTTTGGTTCATTTTTATTCTTATTCTAAGACATCTGTCCGTTATAAATTAACCTGACGGTATTTTACTAATTTTATTAGTTGTAAATTAGTAAGGCAGGCTTATTTTAAGCCATTATTCAGACGTTCACAATTTTTTTAATTACACGAATAAAATATCATCTTCCAAAGTTTTTCTAAGAAATTTTTAGAACTGCAAAAAATTGCCAATTTTGTAGACAGAAAATTTTTATGTGAGATTAAATTAATTTTAATAAATTACATTTATAGATTTTAACAAGTAAGTTACTAAAAAAGTGCTATTACACTTTTTGGGTGAACAAAAATCATGGAACTCGCGTCATCGCGTATTTGTAATTTTGAACTCTTCATGAACGGATGGACCGATTTGTATGAAATTTCGTGTGTGTGTGTTCAAGTCGAGACGAAGATCGTTTAGGTTCACAATTCGGTAAACTACAAAATGTTTTTGAGAGTTTCGCACCAAAATATTAAAACCCATTAAATAAATGGTGGAAGCGCATATAATTATATATTATATTACACCTTGCTATTCAAATGTATTTATTTGCGCTCCCACCATATTTATCTAGAATTGTGAACAGTATTGAGGTTTTATTTATTATTATTCAGGTATTTATTATAGCTATATGCGAGTCAAAGGGAGCTCTACTGTCGAAGACTACAGCTAGACCGAAGTCCAGGCCAAAAGCCAGTTATTCCAAAGTGTAAGTTTACACTTCCGTCAACAGTCCACATGACTGACTATCTTCTTTTTTTTTACTAGTTTCACTAAGTGTAACAAAAATTGATTAACACAAAATACAAAAGTGTGTATTTACTTTCGTTGGTCGTTGTGGACGATATAATGGCCTATAATTCCCATGAATATTGGACTCTATAACTGATGTTGTTATAGGCGATACCTTCATATATGTGTTTATTCGGAATTAAGTCGGGAACTTAATTGCGTCGTAATAACCGGTTCGTTGTTAAAATTGAAATCTGGTTGAAAACTAACTGGTTTTCACTGTTCAGTGTTCTTAATTTTTGTTTACGAATTTGTAGAACGTCTTCTTAAGCATACAGCTTTGAGGTGATTCAACAAATTCCATACTTCTGAAATTAGAAGACATTATTGTTTAATTTTTTTTTTGGGAAAAATGATGGTATAAGATAAAGGTATAAACAAAAATTGTTTGATGAAGGATGAACATTTAATTTTGTAAATTGAATTTTCCAAAAATTTTTAATGAACACATTAGTTTACGTATATTTAAAAATCCGTCTAAAGAATATACGATCGTCTAGAATCGAAATGTTCTAGTAGAAGCATCATTATTCTACAATGTTAGTGCCGATTTTAAAATTGATATAATTATTTATGCTATTGCTAATTAGTTTAAGTAATTAATTACATACAAAAGACATTCAACAAAATTTCTGTATACTACGAGGCTTGAACATCCCTTTTCAGTTCATGGTGTACCTGGCCACTTTTTTCTTCATTATATTAAAATTTCAACTTTGTCGAAATAATTTTTATTGCATATTTTGTTTTCGCCAAAATACCTTAAAATCTATAATTATATGCAAGAAAACCCTATAGATATTTTTATCGAGTAAAACTCTAAAAACTTGAATGAATTAGCGAGTAAAAGTAAATGAAATAATTGCAAAATTGTAATTATTCGGAAAATAACTTTCATCTATTTCTTCGCTAAAAAGTGAAATTTTTATTCATCTATGAATATTTTTATAAAGCATAGCACTCAGATTTTAATTTCATGCATTTTTCATTATTTTATCTAAATCATTTTATATATGAATTTTATTGATTAAAATTATATCAGAATATTACATATAATACTTTATAATAAAGCTGAGCAATATTTTGAATGCGTTATTTTTATTTACAGTTATACCTACTTTTCAGGGCACTTTCCAGGGTAACATTTTCCTACAAAATCCCTCGTCTCTATTGCGATTGTGCCATTATGAGATTTGTCTAGTATTGTGCATACTTTTAAGAATTATCTTTCATTAGAGACGTGACTAATTAAAAGTTACTATCAAATAACTAATTTGCTCTGTTCATCTCATTTCTGTCCGCACTCTCAAAGTCGTATCCAGAGGTAATAATAGGCGTTAACACTGCCACGTAGCTCGTTTGTATTGTAATTGACCTGGCCAGAGAATCTTCCAAGTTCTGCCACTAGTTTGAACCAATTTTTAAATGTCAAACTATTAAAGTATGTTGGTCAATAATATTTGCCGGGTAGTTAGTGTGAACTGATGCAACTTCGTTTTTCCTGTTGAGTTATTCGTACTGACTTATCTCTTACCCATTTGCCAACATATCAAGTGTATATCTTGTAATAACTTTCCATTACTGAAATTTTTTAATGTTTCTTATTTTAGGTGCATTTAATTGAAACTTACCTCTACTGGACCAAACAGTTCCTCACAAATATGAAGAATATTTAGTATGCCTTGCATAGACTTGTAGGGCTTGATCATCGTCAAAATTTCTATTGGATGGTTACGTATATGTCGATTCCCGCCGTCACAACAAAAATTTATTTAATTAATAGTTGTGATGGGCTAGTGCAGTGTATGGTATATGCATGAAGGAGATGCACTCAGCCTCTGAAAATAATTGAGTAGCTGATAAATGAAATTATCAGCGGAAAAGGGGGTAAAAACACATATATGGTATCACAATGGGCTTATAAACTAAGTGTGTCCTTCGTGGACAACCAATGTAATTCTAAAAAAAAGTTCCCATAGTCACAAGTCATGAAAATGACAGGATTTCATGTTATAGCTAATTTAAAGTTGGAAAATGTACTCATTTGTATAATATATGCCTATGTGTGTATAGGCAAATACATATACAGATATGTATAACTACATGCATACGTATGTTTTTTAATGTAAGGGTGTTGTTTTTTAATTCTTGTTTTTTTGAAGAATATGTTACGAAATTCAAAGAAGAAGCAGTGTTGTTTAGTGGATCAACTATATGAAATGTTTAGATCAACATTTTCATCTACATATATAGGTGTATGATTTTTGACAGTTAAATTACAATAATTTTTTTATACAAATGAGTACATTTTCCAACTTTAATTTAGCGATAACTTGAAATCCTGTCATTTTCATGACTTGTGGTACATAAAATTTGCTCAGCATTTAAATACTAATATGCATTATATTCACTGAATACTGAATATAAAAACTTTACTTATAGTGTAAATAATTGTTTTATATATTTTGTTTTTTTTTTTCCGATCTTTAATTATCGTAGAATAATTTACTTATGAAAGTTAGGAAAAAAAACCTTATATATTTAAAAAACAATTTTAATAAATAATTAAAAAAGTTTTTTTATTAAAGATAAAATATGCAGGAAATAAAATAATATTCTTTGACAAATAGAATCAATGCCCGATGTATAGATATTAAAAGATTCATCATTCATTCAATTCTAAACTTAAGATTTGCATTCGTAGATGTTAATGAAATAAATTCTTATTATAAAAGTCATTGCAATTAAAAAAATTATTATAAAAAGTGTGAGACAAGACAATAGCATTTAGTATTCAGACCGTTTGAATGTAGTTATTTTATTCAGATTAGATAATTTTGATTAGGAATGACTTAAATAAAAAGTATAAAAATCAGGTTAATTTAATGATTGGATGCAGAGTTATCGCAATAATTGGATCAATTTTAGTCCGTATCTCAAAAACTATTCGGCCAGTCATCAAATATACCCGATTTTTGTACTTTTTGAGTAAAAATTACCTAATATACTGATTTTTATCAAAATTGGAAATATAGAGAATTTCTCGATTTTTTGCAATTTTTTTAAGGAGTATCCCTTTGTAAAAATCGAAAAAAAGCAAAAAAAAAAATTTTGTTTTCGAATTTGATGAAACTCAGTGGATGGGGTAATTTTGATCCAAAAAGTATAAAAATCAGGTTAATTTAATGATTGGACCTATAGAAAGTTACAATGTCAGCGAGTATTATGGGCAGAACAAAAGAGTGGATAAGTGAGGGCTATAACGTCTAAAAAAAAAATTGACCAGACTTGACAAAATCATCTAAATTTTTTCAAAGGGTACCTCGTGAAAAACATATCCAAAAAATCGACTTTAGGTCAAAAAATTCAAATTTAACTCCGCAAAGTGATTCTTGGAGCAACTTTTGTAAAAGAGTGGATTTTTTAATTTCTCGGATTAAAATGACCGCCATTTAAAAAATAAGGTCTAGGTTATTATATTAATGCTTAGAGAAAAAAATCAAATTATTATAAATAATATTTTATCTACACATTTAAATAATCACTAATGATAATTAAGTTTTATAACAAACGAGAAGAAAAAAGTATTGTTCAGTGATGCATATATTGGGACTTGAGAATTCTTTATTTTTTTGAACTTGACTTTAATCTTCATAGCGGTAATTTAAAACTTACTATCGATAGTATAATTAATTAATGTATTGCATGATGCAAAAAAGTATCTAATTTGTTTTATTTAATTTTATAATGATTTAAAGAGCCGGGCAAAAATGAAACTATCGAAGCTCTTAAAATAAACTTTTTTGGATTAGATGGCTTTTTTTTTTTTAAAATTAATAAACCAATTTTTTGATTTTTGAAAACTAGTGAAGATCCGTAAGATTTACATCTCGGAAACCAGGGCTACCCAATGAATCTTCATAAAACTGTTTGACTGCATTGTTAAAAACTGATCTAAAGAAGTTAAAAAAAAAAGTGTGTAACCTTGCCCAGGGAGTAGGAGCCACTTCTCTTCGAGGATGGGTAAATTTTTGCTGAAAATGACAACGAGAATCAATATAGGAAAGAATTCTGAAAAAAAAGTGTCCTTGAAATATTTATATATTTCGAAAAGTAAATACGTTCACAGTTATTGGCGAGTTATTGGAATATTTTTAACGTCAAATAATTGAAAAATTTGATGTTTTTTGAAAAAAGTATCATACACTTTTTAAAGTACTATAAAAAACCTTGAAAATAAAAAAAGTTTCAAGTCATTTGCCTTACGGCTCTCTGTTAAACATCTTTTTCTTTCTGATAACAACTATGTCAAATTTAACATTTGGATTCTGTTGGTTGATTGGATTTATAAGTCATAACAATCTTCATAATTAGAAGCTTAATCGTGGTAAATTACACTGCACTGCCCAGGTGAGGTACAAGTTTCTTATTGGCGAATTTTCTAAGAAATCAATTGGAAATATTTGTTGTGATGGTGAGATTTGATGCCACAGACAGCAGTTGTTATCCAAATTTGGTGAATTTTATTTTCGTTAATTCGTTAATTATTTAAATATTCAAATTTTTTTTGCTAACTGGACAAAAAGCTTAAAATATGCAATTTGGTTGCCGCTTTGGCTGAAATAATTCGTTTTGGCGTTGGTGCGGGACAGTCAAGAAAATTTTTTTTATTGTTTTAAAAAAAATTATAATCTTTGTTTTTTCATTGCCAATACTTTACCGCATGAATGGTGTAAGGTTAGGTTAGAGTGGCTGTCCTGGGGTGGGACACACTTAGACCATAGGGTCCGTTGTGATACCGTAAAAGGGTTGGCCCATTCCCGGCCAGTACTCCATGAACCATTTGAAGCTGTTTAAGAACAGCAGGAGGGCTTTGACGTCGACTGACTTAAGGTCGGAGGGGTCGTCAAAGAGAGGCTGGCTCAATGAATGGTGTAAAATTCAAACCATCGTTTAACTTGTCTGATTTTAATTTTCTCTCCTAACATAATGATTTTTTTTATACATTGCTCAGCTATACTTGTTAATTATGTAATTAATTTAAATAAGTATAATATTGATTGCCTATATTATAATAAATTATTATAATTTTTTTTTTTCATTAACGCTCAAAACATGCTTTGTAGTGTCTGGCATTATCACATTTATATTTTATTATTATTATCATTAAGATTATACTTATTGTTGAGTTCGTTCGTTCCTAAGCCGAAGATGATACAAAACGTTACCATATAAAACAAATAAATTTATATAAAAACCATAAATAATATTAATTTCCATTTTATTTCAATTGTTTTCTTTGAATCAAGTTGAATAGTGATTTAATATTTAAATAAATAAATGGTTTTTATTGTTGATATTTGCATTAATTTACAATGAATACATTTCACTTGGTAAGTTTTCATAATAAACTTATAGAAAATTTATTATCCGTAATATGCCTGCTCATAAAATTTTATTTGATAAATTTTAACAAATTTCGTATGATAAAATAGCCGTAATATTGTTTTTTTAATAACCCGAGCAATTATTTTTTCTAATAACTTTTTTTATCCTCTCGTTTCAATTGCTTTAGTCAGTGTTTGTCTGTTTGCTATACAAATCTTTCAATAAAACATTTGATTTATAATACCATGCATATATGTAATATGCAAGGTATACTAAGTTTAGTCCCAAGTTTGTAACGCATAAAGATATTGATGCTACAAAAAAATTTGGTATAGGTGTTCATAGAATCACCTAATTAGTCCATTTCTGATTGTCCATCCGTCTGTCCATCTGTCTGCCAACACGATAACTCAAAAGCGAAAAGAGATATCAAGATGAAATTTTTATAGCGTACTCAGGACGTAAAAAGTGAGTTCGTAAATGAGCAACATAAGTCAGTTGGGTCTTGGGTCCATCTTTAAACCGTTAGAGATGTCTGATAGGTCTTGGCATATAGTAACGTTCTTACAATTATGCATATTGTTCTCGATCACCTGGTTTGTAGAAAATCTCATTAAAGTACCTGTGATTTCAAAATCACCTACATATAACAGTCTAATATCAATTTAAAATATCTAAAATGAATCGGAACGCCTCATCTATTCCACATGCCTAATTATTTTGATTCATTCTTGATATTAAGTGCCTCAATCAACAAATTGTCATATATTAGTGACTCATGGGTAAAATTATTTTCTACTTTTTATTACGATAAAAGCATGTCCCTTAAAAAGAATTTTTTTATTAAAATTTTTAATTTAAGACTAAAAAAATTTATATATATATATGGGAAAATCAGGACACCACAACCTTACCATGCATGCATTATCATCCAAAGTAATGCATGCAACATTTCAGATTAATCGGAAACTTCCCGGATCAAATTTGACTGCCGCTTCAATCAAAAAATATTTTTTCCCGTTGTTTGCACCATTATTTCTATTTTGTAGATTACTTTGAAATTCAAGACAATAACATTTTCGAAATTTCAAACCCATACACTAAACATTAAATAGAAAAAAAATTGATTTAAAAATTTTTAAAAAGCGACATAAGCCAGATTGCCATATCGAAATCGAATAAGTAATGCATAAAATTTGATGGACACTACAGGTTCGATCTTAGATAAATATAGGTAAATTTTAAACGTATAGGCAAAAGTATTTGCATTTATGTATTACTTAATACATACGGAACCCTTTTTAAATAATTTCCATAAATAATAATAATAAAAAAAGATTAGTTGCAGTAAAAGTAAAAGTTACATGTCTGCATTTAATTTTTGTATTCAAAATGATTTAAAAAATTTGAGTAAAATATATTTTAGAATGTAGTACGGAAATAGTAGTAACTAAGTTTAAAAAAAATTATTATCACACCTATGATTGTCTTGAATGTATAATGACCAATATATGAGGTCCGATGTCTACTAGCTATTTCAAGTCAAATGAGCTGTTCAATAATATAATAATTTTGAGTAAATAGTATATATTTATTTAGGAAACATTTGGCTAGGTAAATGTCAGTGGCTAAATTTCAGGGACCATTCAAAATTTACGTCACACGTTTTGAGGAGGGGAGGAGATAAGCGAAATGAGACATTGTGTGACAAGGAGTATAAAGATCGAAACCTTTGTGACTTTATACGTTTCATACGACTTTATATTAATTCGAATGAAACTAAATAACATTCCGAAATTGCTATTTTAATTTGATCATTTCTACATAGGAAATTGAAAAATATCTGAGGTCACACTAGGAGGCAATAGCTATTTACAAAATTTTAACTGTCTATAAAAGTCAAATGGGCTATTCAATAAAGAAAACGATTAGTTATTGGGGGGTATCATTCATAAATTACTTCACACGTTAAGGGCAGAGAAAAAGATCAACGAAATGTGGAATAGTACCTATACAAGAAGAAGGGGATTAAACATTTTGGGACGTCACATGTCAAAATAATAAATTTGGACGCTACCGGGTAGAGATGGGACGAGGTCAAAAAATCATAAAATTTGTGTGACACAATTTCTGGATGACCCCTTGCTGAACAACCTTGTATTCTAAAGAACAAAACTTATATGCTCAAAAATTCTAACCGAAGCGATACAAGGAACCGCCCTTTGTTCATAACACAGGAAGTATTATATCGTGATGAAATTCGACTACTCAAAGGAAATATCCATTTTGAGTAGTTTTGGGTCGATGTCTGCAGTCATATAACTCAAAAACAATTATAGAATGTAGAACCGAATTTTGAGATTTAGGTCTGTTTTAAAATTTAATCGTGTACTCCCCTTTTTGTTCATTATAGGTACATTGAAATATGAATGCTAATTACTTTATAATCACACAAGGTATTTTATTCCACCTTAGCTTTTAATTTTGTATACTAATTTTTCAACTAGTATTATTCTTATAGTTTATATTTGCTCTAATAGGAGAAGTCATCAACCTAGATGCTACAGCTAAAAAACTATTGTAAAAAAAAATTGCGATTATTCACTTACAAAAAATTATTTTTATAAAAACTTAGTCTATAAACAGTACTTTCTTCTTTTCAATTACTTTGTACAATTACATAAGACATATGTAATCTATAAGTCAAAAACTTTTGACAAACCAAATTTTTTTGCAGCTATTCGTTTAATTTTTATTCGTCAAATATAATTATTTCAATTAATAGGCCCATGTAATTAAAAAAAATAATTGAAAATTAATTTAAATTTAAAAAAAAAATCTGTCAGAAGTGGGATTCGAACCCACGCCCTCAGAGAGGACCAGAATTGCTCACATAGCTGTTTAACACAGCCAAGGTAATACCTTGAGTCTGGCGCCTTAGACCGCTCGGCCATCCTGACAGTTGACTAACTGAATGCATAAATATGTTCAGTATTTATGAATGTTAATTATTGATAATTTTAAAAGTTTATTATTACTATTTGTTAACGAACTAAATATAATAATGGCACTAATTTATATTTTTTATTAACTTTATATACTAATTTTTATTTATATTTAGTTTTCAGCTATTTTTATGTGTGCACATCCAATCTACGCGTTAAATTTTTTTAACTTATTGTAAGTATCAAGAAAAAAATTTATATATATTATTATCAACTAGGGCCGCCAAGACTACGGCTTTTGAGGTGTGTCTCCGGTCCCCGGTTTTCGAAGAATAATATTCGGATTTTTATAAGAAACAAAATAAATCCCACAAATAGCTCTTTTATATTTGAAAATATTTCTGGCTAGATTAAATCTGAAAGTTGTTGTTCAGAGAAGCGAAAATTCGAATTTTTAAATTGTTGAATAATCAGTTTTAATTGAGTCTAACAAATGCGATTTAGGAACGCTGAATCGAATTAAACGAACCCCTGTGCAATGATGTGGCCGAGGAAGCAGTAATTTAGAAATCGTGTCATAATTAAGGGGTTTTTGGCCGTTAATTTTCATATAATTTACGACTTACTGGTTCCTAGATGACATTTTGATGACAAGGCCCCAAATTCACACTGGAATTATGTAGTTGCTACAAGGTTACTATTAGACTAATTACAATTTTTGTTTCAAAAAATCGAGTAGGCCTAATTCAAAATTTTATACAGATATTGCGATTTTCCATACTTTAATAGTAAAATGTCAACAAATAATTTTAAATAGGTAATTGAAATTTTGAGATTAAAGAACATTTTTATATTCGTCAAAAATATTATTCAATATAAGAAATGGATGTTTCAAGAATTCGAAATTCGTTACCACAATATTATGCATCAAATTTATTCAATAATTTTCAACTAAAGAAAAAACAACCAGATCGTTCAATATTTACAGCTAATGGAATTCGGGATAAATTATTCAAACAAAAATTACGTAATATAATTTATGATGAGTAAGCAATAAGAACTTGTGAACATTTCTGTCAAAAATACCTAAATATTTTTAGTAATTTTCAGCATCAACGAGCATTATCGGCTAGTTCATTACGTTATTTAAATGATTTCAGTGGTCGTGCACATGAAAATGAACAACAAAGTTCAATGGTATCACCATTATCTGTTCCAAGAACACCATTATCTTTAAATCAATTATCACCCATGACACCACTTAACAGTGGAATGACACCTAGACCAATGTCATTACATGTGCAACGAAATCAAATTAAACGTCCATTTCGAATTCAATCTGGAAATGTTATACGAACTATTCCTAAAGTGGTGGATCCAGGTTTTCGACAGTTGACGGTATGCTTATGATAATTAAATCTCTAAATTGAGATTGAAGTATATTTGAATGCAATTAGTCTTATTGGACAGTATTTAACCCGACAATGGTTCGAAATTCCTAATGCTACTCTCATCAATCCCGATATGTGTTTATTTCGACAGATAACGATACAATGAAGTCATTTTTCATCTTCTTCTTTGTTTAATTAGGAGTTTTAAACATTCATATTTTTCGTATTTCTAAAGATTTTCAAAAACCAACTTCACTTTTCTGCCCATTCTTTAATAATCGGCGTAGGCAGTGAACTATTTTCAAAGATAAGAAAAGATTGGTTTCATTGGCGTTAGGATCCAACTCTCGACCCATTGCCCGGTTACATCTAGTGTACTTACTAGCACAAATTTTTAAGATTTTGGACTATACATGAATTTATAAAAATAAAGAAAAATAAATTTTCCAAAAGTAATTTTTTATATTAAAGGTAACACCAGTGACATCTATTTATACAGCACTGCAAACAAGACCAATACGAATTGTGAAGTATCCTATAATATTTGGTACGCGTCTTGAATTACAAGAACCACAACCAGGTGCAATACGAAATTATAACAAAGAAGATACACGTTTTGTTACACCAAAGCGGCAATATTTAAATTTTATTGATACACAACCGACATATTTAAATGACGTAAATACTGTAAAACCAAAACGTGTTCAATTTGTAACTAACAATGTAGATGATTCACCTGAATTATACGCAATCACAACAACACGCTTGAATAGTGAGTTGTCTAGTAGTACAGAAGGTTTCTCACCAAGTGATGATATAAAACCTGTATATGAAATTGTCGAAGAGGATGAACCTCAAGGTGATGCATTTCAGTTTCGTGTAAATGGTATTGTTCAAAATCATAAAATAAATGAAAAAAAGAAATAATTTTTGTATATAATTATTTATTGTGTGTGTTATTTAAAATATATATTTATTTATTTCAAATTCTATACATTGTGTTTTTTTTTAAACAGTTTTAGTCCGCAGGACTATGTCAAATAAACGTACTGATTACATCATCATTGAGATTTGAATATATGCCCTTTGTATGCTTACTGCCAGCATGTCACCATAAAAAAAATGTTTGGTAGCAGGAAGCAAGCTGCAAATTGGAAGATATGCAATTTCCGACTTTGTTTTTATTCTGTCAGAACGATAATCTAACAAAATACAAAGGAGTGGCCGTTGACCGACAACTGAAAAATTTCAATTTTCAGAGTTTTGGTTAACGAACACCTTGTTATATAGAAGGGCGGGGAAAATAATTTTTCTTTTGTTATTCGATTATCTTTCTGTAAGAAAAAAAAGAAACAAAACAAAAAAAGATCAAAACTGTCTAAAATAAACGGATATCTTTTTTTTTTGAAAATGAGGGGCACAATTGAAAATATTTTGAACCCCTAAAAAAAGAAAACCGTGGTAGTAACGGGCCATTACCGATTTGTTTTTTATGAGACGCTGGCTTTTGGACTATTTGTATACATTGCCAATTGCTGGACATTGATAAGATATTTTTAACTGAATCGAAACAAGTTTTGCCTACAGCATTGTTCTCATGGTGTTCTCATACAAACTCTCAAAGTAGAGTGCATTGCGCAAACTGTAACTTTTTTATTATTAAAAATTAAAATAGATACAACTTATATAACAAATCTGCTCTGTTTTTGCCTATACTATAAGATATAATGAATTTTTATTTCATACAAATCTCATAGTATTTCATACAAAAGTCATAGTTTTTGTATTATGAAACCAATTTTTATGTAAGGCAAAGGCTTTCAAACAAGTTATTTTTAATAACTTTTGTCATTTTAACACATTATACCACATAACCTTTTGAGGACGGGACTACTAAAGCATTTTTTAAAATAATTCATAATTTTTTCCAAATCTTAGTTTGTTTTTAAATATGTATAAAAATAATTTTTTTTATGATAATAATTTGATCAATTTAAGAGATTAACAAGATTAATGTTTGATAATTATGTAACAGTTCAATGCCATTAAAAGTAACACTCAAATATTTATTCTTATTATGACCAAAGTCATTTTAGCTGTGATACATGTTAGCTACGATTATATTGTTAAAGAAAGTTTAATGTATGTATATCAGAATGACTGGGAACATGAAATTTACTTTTACCAGAGGTACTTTTTTTAAAGTTAAGGTTATTTTATTATAAACTTGTAAATTTTTAAAAACATAAACCAATAAAGGTACAGTTTTTATATTTCAGGTTATTCAACTTTATGGAATATTAAATGTAGGTATATCAAATAATATATTCATATTTTGGGGTGTTTTGAAATGTGAGTTGAGTCATATAAAAGATGGACTTCATTGATGAATTTATTTTTTTTTTTATATAAAGATCGTTATAAAAGGGGAAATTAAGGATGTTGTCTCGCTATGGGCATAGTGTCAGTAAATTTAAAATTTTTTAATTATTAAGGATATTATAATAAAATTACTATAAAAATTTGAAGTCGATGTGTTTGATCCCGGAAAAATCTCACAGAAAATTCCTGCTAATAATTGTAAAATCA